>NW_013676438.1:0-1397 GCF_000517525.1 Limulus polyphemus
GTACCATACTGACTAGAATACCTTGGATAGTGAACAGTACCATACTGACTAGAATACCTCAGATGGTGAACAGTACCATACTGACTAGAATACCTTGGATAGTGAACAGTACCATACTGACCAAAATACCTTAGATGGTGAACAGTACCATACTGACTAGAATACCTTGGATAGTGAACAGTACCATACTGACCAAAATACCTTAGATGGTGAACAGTACCATACTGACTAGAATACCTCAGATGGTGAATTGTACCATACTGACTAGAATACCTCAGATGGTGAATTGTACCATACTGACTAGAATACCTTAGATGGTGAACTGTACCATACTGACTATAATACCTTAGATGGTGAACTGTACCATACTGACCAGGAGATAATATTACCACTTTTCAATCAAACAGATTTTATGTTTAACAGCCATCCGAAGATTCTGGCACATCTTAACTGAGAAGTTGTGTGTAAACATGAACGTCTACCCCACCGCGAAAAAATATTATAAATTAAAGTTTTGTTTATGGAGTCGTAATTTTGATGTGCTCATACGTGCATAATAAACACGTTCAAACAGCTTTAACTACCCGCCCCTGGTGAACGTTTGAAACACGATATATGTTTTTAATATTTCAGTGTTTCTCTGTTATTTAAAATCTCCTGAGCAGAAGTGAGGAGTCTTGCCGCTTTATATCCTATTACTTGATCAAAGTAACAAAAAAGAATCGGTAACGAGTGTGTGGGCGTTACCACTTAATCCTACAAACTTATTCACACGTGCCGCTTGTAATGAGAACGTCTTCAAAACGCCCAAACATCTACGAAAATAGGGGCTCATAATTACAAAACGATGGTATGTCTGTAAGCATGATGAATTCGCATCCTTTCGTTTTAAGAGTTGTACTAATGATTTGGAAATACTCTATATGTGGCGCCAGTTATCTCCTGCATTACCCAATTAGGAGTCCTGATAGTCGCGATACGAAGGCTTTGTGTAAAATTCCACCCGAATATTCTAACAACGAATGTTTTACATGGACGGTACGGTTTCATGTTTGGTGTAAAAGGCATGAAGCTTTTCAATACGAAAATACACTTTACTGTAGCACATCCATTTATGTATATATATATATATATCTTTGAAACAATGTCCTCACTAATATTCACAAATCGCCAATATCTGAGCGAATAAAAACTATCGTGCAAAATTATTTAAGTAGTTGTCAAAGCTCCTGTAAACAGTCCAGTAAGTTTGTGAGGTAGTGGGAGAGAAACAGTAGCCAATACCCACTGGTAAATAAAGTTTCGGAGGAATCTGGGTAATAAAGACAAAGAAAATTAAACAGACAGGTAAAAAGGTAAAACGCTTATTGTTCCTAAAAAATAGGATTTATTTATTT
>NW_013676438.1:2342-4751 GCF_000517525.1 Limulus polyphemus
CATTTAAATGTCACACCTGAACGCTCACATCCTTTTAATTATGTTTGAAATTAAGAACATTGCTCAACATCATGAAAATTAAACCTTATTTTCAATAAGCAATCCTGAAAAATATTTGGGGGTGCTTAACTTTTTTCCAGGTGTATATATTTACTTTGTTATCTACTGTGTAATTTTCTTTGTCGTTATTACCGCGATGGGGCTAATGCTCAAATTTAGTAGCACGTAAATAACAAAATTCAGGGGGAAAGTAGTAGCAAGATGAGCCTCTTTTAAGTTGTTCAGCTAATATGGAATTATTTGTCACTTTAAAGTTGTTTTGTTGTGTGTGTAGGGGTAATAAGCTAGTTTTAGATGAAGTAAATGAGCCCCTTGCCCACTGGGAGGGAGAGTAGTAGTTTCAAGAAGTCATCTCTATACTCCCCGAAATATTTACCAAATGAGGGAGGGGGATATTCCCCCTGAACATAAAAAGCAAAAAGTGGGTGGAAAGTCAGCTTCAGCTGTTAACAGGACATAATAAGTTCTGCTAAAGTGTGTTTATTTATTTATTTTCAATCAAATACAGTATACTTGAAACAGCTTATCAAATAATTGATTTTAGACATGAAATAATAAAAAAATCTTTCATTAATATTTACAGTTCGAAAAAAATAAAACGTTACTCTCTTGGATATAAACTATTTAGAAAATCTCACTCTATAAATTGGGCGATTGTGATTAATTTAAGAATATTTTTAACATGTATTAAATGATTTTAATTCGTAGATTTGTTTTCTTACAAATGTGTTTTTCCCATTTATACATGATAATAAATGGCACCACTTCAGGGCATAGAATTCTGGTTATTTAAACCAGATTCCTGGAATCAGCTGAAATATTGCATACCGGAAGAATATCTGCGGATCGCGAGCTTGCGCATAACATTTTTTGAACATCATTCATGGAACACCGTGGCTCAGATTATGATCGTTTTTTGTTTGTTTTTTTCCATGAACCAGTGTTTCACGTGTCAACCTTTCAAAAATTATGAAACTGAATAAAACACTCGAAGTAGCTGATATACATATATTTAAAAAATTTGAGCAGGTCTGTAATGATTCTGTCGGAAAAACCCGTTAAACAGTTGAAACCGAACAACTTAAACGTCATTGTTAAAAGAACTTTAAAATAAGTTGTGAGGTTAATCCCATCTGTAAAGTATACATGTCGACATTTTTTTCATTGACCACAAAATATTCTACGCATGTCGCTGCCATAGAAAAACAAAAACAAGGCTTTCTTACAACTTTAACAGTCTTGGTTAAATTCGTTATATTCTTGATTTAATGTTCTATTCGTGGTTACTGACGAATCTGGAAACTCCACTAACCACACATACTGCAAAAAAAACATCAACAACAAAAAATGATTTTTTTTATCATAACTGTCTCTTACGTTTCATTTCTCGTTCTTCTAGTTCTTTAACAGCGACATCTACCAACAAATTGAGGCAACTAAAAGGATCATCACTAGTAAGCGCCAGAGAAGACGAAGTAAAGACTCCTGAAGATGCAGTTATCGTTACGGCAGGAACCGGAAACGCTGACTTTAACTGTTCGTATGATGTTTTATGGTTCTGGCCGTTTGAGGGCGTATTTATGATGATTTGAGAAACAGATGAGGCTTCCCATTCTTGGCACAAAATTTCTTGCTCGTGATTATGTTGCCATCTCTTCCTGAGCTTCAAGGAGCAGTTTGTGCCATTTTGTGAAGAGGGGGAGGCGGAACGTTCATTTGTAAATCCTTCACTTGAACTATCCTCACTCTCCACATCACCGTCTGTGGCGCTATCATCAACGGAAGAGAAAAGGCTTGTGTCATGCTTCGCCAAGTCATCCTTGTGTGACGGCTCCGGACTGGCTAGATCATGTGACTGACGCAATCCTTGTGGTCTGTGTGACGTCTTTCTTGTGATTGTGTAGCGAAGAGGGTCGTGACCTTCCCTGCGGATGATATCTGGTAATATACGACGTCTGGCGTTGATGAACCAGTTACAAACTTGCAGGACGCTCAGATTAGCCTCTTTGGAGAGTATCAGTTTCTCTTGATCAGAAGGATAGGCGTTATAACGATGTTCGTAGAGCCACATTTTAAGAACTTTCACAGATTCTTTGGGTAGATTTCCTCGACGTTTTCTAGAGTTAAATTCTGACTGTTGGTGGCGAGGATACGGTATGGCAGCTTCACAGATCTGCACGCGAATTTCCTCTCTTCCTGTAATGATAACAATAAAGCGATTAAACCAACCAGAGAAACAATAGGCGGCGAGAATTAATGCAAGCGACTGTCTCTTAGAGCCCTGGAAGTGTTTCTCTTCCAATAGTACCAGTTAGAATATTTACAAAGAAACACCATGTAAAAATGATT
>NW_013676438.1:5446-6743 GCF_000517525.1 Limulus polyphemus
CATTTTAACCGTTATACTTTCTGTCCATCCTTCCGGACTGGTACAGCTTGTATAACTCTATTTTCCCCCCTCTAAATGGTAATCTCACTGGGAAAGAAGATTCTGTCGTTAGTTCTCAAGACTGAGTTACAAGCTGCTATCTGTTTTTAAAATGAATGATTCGTTTGGGCCAAGTTCAATATCTCTTTAAAACATAACAACAACGTGAAAACACTTTAACTTTTGTGGTATAAAAATATTATATTATTTCGTTTGTTATAATTATCATAAAACACGCTACATATTTTATAAACAACTCGTACGGCTACATCATATATATACATTTGGTCCGATTAACGCCGTGCAAGCGAATAAAATAACGCGGGAACAATCTTTCTCATGACCGAACATTTAAAGTAGTGCCGATTGCAAAATATTTGAATTTACAAAGTACTTGTAACAACAGTATGGATAGTGCTATCTCTGTGTTAAAAATAGAAGAGTTCGTTATGTTCAGCTTTATTTAGAATTTTGATTCACGACAGAGGTTAGAGCTGGTGAGAAGTTTAGTTACAGGCTACAGCATTGATGAGGTGAGGCCTATCGGGTTACGGTTCACATATATAGCATCACAACAAGCTAAATATATTAATTATACTGAATGTATCCATTTAGATGTTCGACTTGTCAAAACTTGACACAGTTTTAAGCTCTAATTAAACATAAACACTCCATAAAACGAACATCATAAGCTATTGCCAAGGTAGATATTGTTACGTCTCAGTTCGTTAGTTAATTTTCCGTAAAAATCCTTTCAGAAGAAACTTTACCGATACAAATCCTTTCTTAAATAAAACTGGTTTATTCTTTCTGAATACAACTTTGCAATATACTTAATTTCAACAGTCGCGGTATAACCATCGTTATAACTCACAACGAACGTCTCACGTGCCCAACAATATTCTCTGTCCGCATACATTCAATTACTCATTACCTTCCGTTGCTTCTTGGCCGGTCTTATATATACAAGACTACCCCAACCTAGTAGTCTCCCGACATTTCATGAAGGTTCGAGAAGGAAGTGGCGTGGTACGAGCGTCACGTGACCTAGTAAATATACAATAAAATGATGTTCAGACCTAAATAAACTTCCACAACGTAGGACAGACCTGTACTGTGAACTTAACACATCAAAGTGGTTTTGGTATACATACTTTATAGCTGTATAAAGATTTAAAGTAAAAAAAAAAAAATACTGTTAATAACATTCTACTCTTATTGCACCATATTATGTGAAATGCTGCATTTTAAAAACTTT
>NW_013676438.1:7685-17943 GCF_000517525.1 Limulus polyphemus
TTTTCCTCCAACAACTGCTGTAATCTCTCTTGTTTATTTTGCTGTTCGAGCTGCCACTATTGCAGGTTTTCTTGCCACTGCTGTAATTTCTCCTTGTTTCTTTTCTCGTTCTTCTTGTTTCTTTTCTCGCTCTTCTTGTTTCTTTTCTCGTTCTTGTTTCTTTTGCTGTTTTTGTATTGCTGCCATCAAATCTGCTAAGCTGTAGTTTGATTTGCCGCTTCTCGTCTCCATCTCTTTTTTATCCCACTTCTGACACCAATTTGTTATGTCTCTGGTCGTTAGTTAATTTTCCATATAATTTCTTTCCGGAGAAACTTTACCGTTACAAGTCGTTTCTTAAATAAAACTGGTTTATTCTTTCTGAATAAAACTTTGCAATACACTTAATTTCCACAGTCGCGCTATAACAAACACTAATATTCACAACGAACGTCTCACGTGCTCGACTCAACAATATTCTCTCTCTGTCAGCAGTTCAATTACACAGCATTACATTGTTACCGTCACATCTTGACCGTCTTATATATAAAATAATACCGAAATCTAGTAACCTTCCGAGGATTCACGAAGCTTCGAGAATATGACGTGTAACTAGCGGCACGTGACCTCCGCTGTCGTAATAGTATCTTAAATGAGATCTTTGTTTGTAGAGGATTTGGCAAGCGGTCAGATTTTATCTGCATTTATGTTGAATAAGGAAATCTCTATACATTTCAAAACAAATGTTTGATGTTTATCACAGAAATACACACGCGCCAAACAACGTTATACCAAGACTTGGGTCGTAAAACAACAGTTCTAAAGGACACTGTAGATCAGTAACAATAATTGTAAATGCACCCATCTAAGTGTGAATCTATTACAATAGTTGTAAATGTCACCCATATAAGTGAGAATCTATTACAATAGTTGTAAATGTCGTTCATGTCAAAGTCCATAGCTAAAATACGAATTGTTGATACAATTATAACTAAGATACGAATCGTTGTTGAATGAATACATCACCATCTTTGTTAGGCACTGATCTTTCTCTGTTCACCCGTCACCTAAACTCACTTGTAGCTGAATCAACTGTTGTTCGAACTATAAGCTTCTTTACCAGGTGACCCGGAAGTTAGTCTGATCACAAGAAAAAGTCATTTCTTTCACGCGCAATCTTATATATTGTTACGTCAGCGGGAGCATGCGCGCTGGAGTTTCTAGAAGGATCATGACTTATCGATGAACTCCGCGAATATCCGAGTGTTTGCCAGGCGCCCTCTTTTTTAGTATATAAGCCCGGCAAATAAAGCCAGCGATAGATAGATATGCAGATAGATTGAAGAAATAGATAATTGAGTAAAGCGAACAGTTGTTACCGTAAGTAAAGTGTGTGAATCACTGTGAATTATAGTGTTATAAAGGTTGTTAAGTTTAAAGTGACTGTGTATTACAAAGTTGTATTGAGAAAGAATAAACTAGTTTTAATTAAGAAAGGACTTGTGTTGCTGAAGTTACCCGGAAAGAAGTTATACCGGAAATTAGGAAACTGTCAAACGAGCAGATACGTAACAATATTATCACCCATCACCAAGCGTTAGCTGTGCCTGATGCACTTCGCAATAAAAATAAAAGGACAGAAACAAGCTCTCATGACGGAATAAAAGCAGAGCTGGTGGTTCGGGGGCGCTCGACTCGTAATATGCGTGTCACGGGTTCGAATCTCCGAATATGCTCGGCTCTCAGCCGTAAGGGCGTTATAATGTCACGATTAACCCCACTGTTTAGTGGTAAAAGAGTAGCCTAAGAATTGGCGTGGATGGTGTTAACTAGCTGCCTTTTCTATAGGCTATCACTGTTCAATTGGGATATAGAGCGCAGATAACCCTCGAGTAGCTTTGCGTGAAATTCAATAAAGAAATTACTAGAAGCTTTGATTAAAGCCGGAAAGTAGTAGTTTCGCACGTGTACTTCAGTCACTAACTTAACAGTTAAAGTTGCTACAACTAATCTCTATAGCGTTAACTTTGGTAAACGTGTATAAAATGTTACTGGTAGAGAAACGGTTACTGTTTGTGTTAATTTTACATAAACAAGTTCACACTTGCAGTGGAGTTTGAGGGACAAGTTAGTGTTTACAACGTTTCCTTAGTAGTGTATTCAATAATTAGGCAAACTAAGTGTAAAGTAAACTCTGCGTTAAGCCTAACTCAGAGCACAACCGTATGCTTATGAAAAAACTTAGAAGGAAACACAAGGCATGCACCTGATATGCTTGGTGAAGAAAAGCTAACAAGGATTTGTTTACCACGTGTCAAACTGACCCCTTAGGACATGATGTCAACGTGTCCTACTAATCCATAAGGATATCATTTCTACGTGTCACAATGGCCCACATGGATATGACTTCCACGTGTCACAATGAACTACAGGGATATGATTTCCACGTGTCATAATGACTCACATGATTTGATTACCACGTGTCAAACTGACCCCTTAGGACATGATGTCAACGTGTCCTACTAATCCATAAGGATATCATTTCTACGTGTCACAATGGCCCACATGGATATGACTTCCACGTGTCACAATGAACTACAGGGATATGATTTCCACGTGTCATAATGACTCACAAGATTTGATTACCATGTGTCATACTGAGCTAATCTATACTTAAGAAATACAGAGAGTTTGTGTACCAAAATGTGAAAAAAAGGCTACAAGACAGTGCGTGATCCACACAAGGAGGATTGAGACGCTGCAGTTAGTAACGTTAATAACGCTTTAGATGTGACTAAAGAAAATATCTGTACCTGATAAAAATGCCATACGCATGCTGCTGAGTAAACGTTAGCCTTTCAGAGCCTCTTGGAAACAACGTTTTTCCAACACGTTCACGCAATCATTTTATCCAAACTCAGGCACACACGTCACAAACAGGTTTCGCACCTTTACTCTGACTACCACCTTTCGCGGAAGCCATCTAGTGGGTGGAGTCAGAAATAAAAGGAACAAACTTGTGTATGACTAAGCTTATTTTTATCGTTGTGCCAAACACACACGTTATCTATACTTTTTATTTCCCAAGACTGATGAGTTTCTAAATGACATTCCTCTTCAGCCACGTGCGTGTAAATATGTCGGCCTCTTTACGGCAGTTTCTAACATATGAGGTCAAACTTAGACGCAGCTTTTAAATCATTTAATAATGAACTAGAGCCTGGTTTACATTCAAAGTCAAAAACGTTCATAACTAATGAAAATAATGAGGAATACAGAACAAAACATATTCAAAAATCCAAGTACATTCTCCACGTTCCCAAGGTTTATCTTTCTTCATGTTTTGCTACTTATGATCAACATAGTTGGTCATAAATTAGCACTAACAAAACAGTGATGACCTTGACTTCTGATGCAACGGTACATTCGTTATTGAAAAAAATGTTCTGACCATGACAAATCTTCAAAATAAGTTAAGCTCAGTGACTTTAGTTCCCTAGCATCTACAAGTGATTGTGTTTTAATATTCACAAACAATAAAATGTTAGAATAACAAGATTGTGAATCCGTGGATTCGAGGTTTCACACCCGTTGCCTAAGCGTGTGGGATAAAATGTCATAGTTTGTGTGTGGAAGAGTGCTGTCGCAGTAGAGAAAGTATTACAGACGAAGGGTGTAGAAGTCGATGTTTCTGTTCTTAAATGATTCTACTTTAGTTGGTTGGGACAATGTTTAAGTAATGTTTCTTCAAGTAATTGGTTTTCTTCCGGCCATTTCACGTGACGTGATTTTTTTACAACTATAAATTTATTAATACTAGTCAGTGTTGTTTCTCACTGCATTTCTTAAGCCTATATATTACAACTTATTCATCACTAGCAGAGTCAAGCGGCAAAAAAACCAAAAAAAACCAAAAAAAAAAACAAGCGCAACTGATTAAAGGGCTAATCTATTACCTACAACACTAATGTGTAGTATGAAGGTATAGTTTCGTGTAGTGTACTGTCATGGGTTAACCTGGTACTTACAGCACTACTCTGTAGTATGAAGGTATAGTTTCAGTACACAACACGTCATGAGTTAACCTTCTACTTACAGCACTACTCAAACTATACCTTCAAACTACACAGTACACAACACATCATGGGTTAACCTGCTACTTACAGCACTACTCAAACTATACCTTCAAACTACACAGTACACTACACGTCATGGGTTAACCTGCTAGTTATAGCACTACTCATACTACACCTTCATACTACACAGTACACAACACGCCATGGGTTAACCTGCTAGTTATAGCACTACTCAAACTATACCTTCATACTACACAGTACACTACACGTCATGGGTTAACCTGGTACTTACAGCACTACTCAAACTATACCTTCATACTACTGAAATGCCCGACTCTCTCTAGTCTACTTTTTAATTTCAACAAGTCTGGGTTTGAGGAACAACCTTGTTAAAGATTACACTACCAAATTACCAGCTGCCAAGTTGTATAATTTTCAAACTGCCCTCTGGGGACGTTTAAAAGAAGACTTCCTTTTACGGCAGTATCGTGCCCAACTGTTTGACGTTTCACTATATAAATATTGAGTAGTTCTCAGACCGAGAAACAGGTATGTTACTTTCCCGACCATACCCTCGTGGTACGTACTTACACAGCTCCTTCATACAAATTCCTTGAGACAGAGAATGTAAAAAATTGTTCGTTTCTGCTGACCCGCCCGATGTTCTTCCATTTGAAGCATATCATCAGTAATATGACATATATATATATATATATATATATATATATATATAGACGTACACAAAGGTGTATAGTTACTTTTGTTTAAGCGCAAATATACACAATGGGCTGACTATTTAATCTATGCCTGACGTAGGGATCCAACCACAAATTTTAGGGTTTCCAACCTTTACGATTACCGCTGAGGTATCTGCGAACAATTACACTGTTTGAGTAACATTTTGCACAAGTTTTATCAATCTTACATATTTTAAAACCAATATTTATGTTTTCGGACTTAAGTTATAAATAATTTATATCACAAATCACCTTACAACTTTATATATATGATAAAGAAAACTTTCCATCTACCAGGCAGAAAAAATGTTTTTGTTTTGTTTTTAATTATGCACAAAGCTACACAAGGGCTATATGTGCTCTGCCCACCACGGGTGTCGAAACCACTGTGCCACTGGGGGGCCTGAAAAAATGAGTTAACTTTTTATCACAATTAATTCTTTATATCTTCATTTATTACAAGTGTATTGTTTTTGTGTTCTTTTGTTTTGCTTGTCACTAAGCACAAAACTACTCTGAGCTATCTGTGCTTTGCCCACCGCGGGTATCGAAACCCAATTTTTAGCGTCTTAAACCTCTAGATTTACTGCTGTTTTACGAGTGATAGAACATACACGATTAATTGTATGAGTGTGCTAAAACATTGCTTTCAAGTAAGTTAACGCATTTTTCCCAAAGTTTTCCTATTTGGCCTGATGGTTAGGGTGCTTGGCTCGTAATCTACGGATCGCGGGTTCGAATCCCCGTTACCGAGTATGCTCGCTCTTTCAGCCGTGGAGGCGTTAAGATATAATGGTCAATTCCACTATTTGTTGGTAAAAAAGTAGCCCAAAAGTTGGCGGTGGGTAGTGATAACTAGCTGCCTTCCCCTCTATTTATTCACTGCTAAATTAGGGACAGCTAGCACAGATAGCCCTAGTTTAGATTTGCGTGAAATTCAAAACAAACAAACTGTATAAAGTATATACTTTACCTTTAGAAACTATCTATCGATATGTAGCGCCATCTGTTGGTTTGAAAATATATTTAAGTATGTGCATGATATGTTTACTATTTATATTATACCTGTATATATATATATATATATATATGGATTTTTATCGGAATATCAAAAGCAGATACCCACAGACTAGTCAAGTAAGCTGGAGAAATCTTATAGCGATAGATCGAGTTGTCTAGGTGCTAGCCCCGCTGACGTGATCAGGTAGGTAGTAGATGAAAAAGTTGCTGTTTTAGACTAAAATTTTTTGAATTGTTATACCGGAAATGTTAGCGACCTTTTTAACGTATTATTAGTATATAAGCGCATAATATATCGTAAACAATACTTTGAATAGTTGGTTTTTCGCTTAAGAATTCAATAGGGTGGTTTTCGGCGCGTGAATTATTTGGAAACCTTGTCGACCTTACTATTAAGTACTACCGTAGTTAATGCTTGTTTATTTGTAATTAAGCACAAAGACACACAATGGGCTATTTGTGCTCTGCCCATCACGGGTATCGAAACCCGGTTTCTAGCATTGTAAGTCCGCAGACATACCGTTGTGCCACTGGGGGGGGGGGCTACTTAATATTATACATATAAGAACCAACAATAAAGCGATAGCATTCTGTACCTGTATTTCTTATAGGTAAAGCGTTTTATATATGTCTTTAACCTTTCGTTTCCGGCTTGTGTAAAACTGCCTACCATCCAACGCGCAAAGATTCGCGAATTCTTGCTGCGGGTTATTCAAAATGTTGCGCCCAAAATGCTTGCATCATATGATGTCACCTGTAGTTGAAGGGTTAGGGGCTAATTTTTTATTATTTTTTTATATATATCGAAATGTTATCCATCAAGTTTCAGTAAACGCTATTACTCCTAAAATTGCAGTGGAACGGATATTTTCAGTCTGAATGACAACTTATGCGCATATGCGTGTGCTACGTCATACAGCATAAGGTTTCAATCATAGCCGTTCCTTATTTTGACCCATTGACTGAAGGTGTTGGGGGGGGGGGGGGGAGTAGCCTTTGTCCGGCACTTTCGACTGAACAATGCTTTGATAATGTGCTTACAGCTTACATTGGAGAGAGTTCGGGAGCATAAAGTCTTGAACCTTAGACCGTTAGATTTATAATCCTACAAGCTAACAACCAAGCCACCCCTCCATTAAAAAGATGTTGATAATAATTTTTGTTGCAATGATCCTCAAGTCACACCGGTATTTATTTTCCATTGCAATAAACAGGATGTTACCAGTCACGTGATCCACATTCAGCCACTTACGTTTAGTTCTAAGAAGAACTAAAAACTATTTGTTGAGTAAAGCTGTTTTTGTTCCGGACATGTTTCAGCAGACAATTGTCAAGTTCATTAGAAGAAAGGCAGCTAGCTACCCTTCCACCGTCGAGCTACTCTTATTTGACCGAATAGTAGGACTTGACTACCACTCTTATACCCTATATTTATAGTATATTCGCAGTCCCAAAGGGCGGAGAACGTTTTAGTCACTACGGGTCACAAATCACGAATCCTCGCATTCACAGTTCAGAAACGTTAACCATTAGGCTACGCCCAACCTACCATTTGACAGCTAAACTCTTAGGGTTCGGTTTCATGATGTAATGAAACCATGGCGGAAAAATATGCCGTTTATAACTGTGTACTGCTAATACACCTGTACCAGGTTGATAAACTTCAGTTGATCAGCACTGTGCTTACATACAAGTGTGTCGTTAAGTTCATGGAAGCACTAAACACTAACACTGTTCCTGGATACATTAATAACGTGATTAGAATAAAAAAAAAGGTGAAAAAAAAAAGGAGAAGAGCTAGGGGCGGAGGATACTACAAGGGACACATAAAGCACGAATGAAAATTTAAGAAATAACAGTGATATTATAAATAAATGGAAATAAATCGAAATCAAAACCACTTACAGACGATAAGGACGGATAAAATAGTGAGAAGCTAAATGAAAACATACTGGCGGATTGATATTCAGGTTAGGTGTTCAAGCTGGTTCCTCGAGCCAAGTGGCGGATTGATATATAGGTTATGTGTTCCTCGAGCTACCGGAGTAGCATCTGGGATTTTCCAGTGATCGAAGACGATGACATTTCATTAGATGTTAAAAAAACACGTAGGTTCAAAAGGTCTTGATATAAATATTCTTGTCTTTCCTTAGAATCACATTTAATACCAATGGTTCCAAAGCTGTAAGCTGTTTTCCGGGATGTTTCAAATTGTCAATCTTTCTTTTTTTCCTCGTCTTCATCGACTGTTGGAAATTCGTTAAAGAAACAAAAATACCTTTTACCAGATTTGTAACTAAGGTCTGGTAGTTCCAGACATAACTGGTTTTGAACTGAGACTAGAGGCAAGGTAACTATTGCCGACCGAACAGTGAGATTAAGAAACAAGTTTGGAGCAACGGGACGCGAGCCACAAACCTCTGATTCACGGTCAGATCACGCTATTCTGTAGACCACATTACACATTGATACAGATTGTTTGAAATGTTTTTTCACGATACTAATTACCTATATCAAACACGTAAAGTAGGGTTTATTATTCACGAAGACAATAAGTAGATTCAACAAGTGTGTGTTACGACATCAAAGCAAGTTTGTTTCCTAACATAGACCCTTGCAATAGAGAGTTTTGTTTTGTCAGGTCAAGGTTTTGATCTCTTCTGGAGCTTAAATCTTTATCACGGGTTTACAACTCGTGCCGTCACGTGAATAATAACAGTTTAGTTCGCACGTGACCACAAATGGCGAGTTTCAGAAGAAAATATTTTTTTACAAACGACAGTTTACTGAAGGAACATAGCTCTTTGGTGGTTCAGCGGTAAGCTTGAATACTTGTTAAAATTCGGAGTTTGATCCATACGGTAGAAACAGCCCAACTACTCACTGTGAAAATTTCCCCTTAACAATAACAACTGAAGAAAAAAAAAACTATGAAAAACACGGATAACTCACAATCGATTATATTCGAAAGTTAATTTCAACTGTGATCTCTAACTTGTGATTAACAACTCCGGTTTAAAACAGAAACCTAAACAGCACATTACAAGTGGTAACTAAACCTTGTGTTACATTTTGACAATGAACCTCGCGTTATAAGATGTAACTAAACCTTGTATTACACCGTGACAGTAAACCTCGTGTTATAAGATGTAACTAAGCCTTGTGTTACATCGTGCCAGTAAACCTCGTGTTATAAGATGTAACTAAGCCTTGTGTTACATCGTGCCAGTAAACCTCGTGTTATAAGATGTAACTAAGCCTTGTGTTACACCGTGACAGTAAACCCCGTGTTATAAGATGTAACTAAGCCTTGTGTTACATCGTGCCAGTAAACCTCGTGTTATAAGATGTAACTAAGCCTTGTGTTACATCGTATCAGTAAACCTCGTGTTATAAGATGTAACTAAGCCTTGTGTTACATCGTGCCAGTAAACGTTGTGTTACATTTTGACAATGAACCTCGCGTTATAAGATGTAACTAAACCTTGTGTTACACCGTTGACAGTAAACCTCCTGTTAAAAGATGTAACTAAGCCTTGTGTTACACCGTGACAGTAAATCCTGTGTTAAAAGATGTAACTAAATCTTATGATAAAATGTGAAAATGATAATTGTTGTGATATCTGACATACTGCAGTTAAAATCCAATCTGCGATATTTGTTTAAAAAACACGACAAGGGGCATGCAAAACGTCTCAAGAAAAAACTTTATAAAACTTAACTTGAAAAATGATCATTAAGTTTATAAGAATACGTATGTGATTATTTAATAAACAGATAACATAGAGACGTTTACAATTTGTGGAATTTTATCGAGTTTGAAATTATCTGCCCGTTCAACATTTGACTGAATCAAGAAAGCCAAAGTAAAACGAAAACACATACATCCATTGTAGCGAAACCATACCTTATATTTCTTATCACGTGATCTTGGATGTAACATTAACTATCACGATACATGCAGTTGACAGGGGCATTATTAATACGTCCAGACTAATTACTAGCAATGTCAATTGACATTGTTCTAGACGAACACGTGCTTTTTCGCGTCAATGAAATAAAAATATTTTAATATTTACGTTACTAAAAGGTAAACTCAAACTGCAGATTATAAAGAACTAACAGAAAGATACCAGAAAATATAAAATACAGCCTAGAAATAAAAAAAATAATTATATCTTAAAACGATCAATTTCTCAATGAAAAAAATAATAATCTCAATAGATGAAAGGTAAAAAGTAAGTACAACCCTTCTAGCTACGTAAACGATGAAAATAGTTAACGTTAGTAGGACAACCCTTCTAGCTACGTAAACGATGAAAATAGTTAACGTTAGTAGGACAACCCTTCTAGCTACGTAAACGATGAAAATAGTTAACGTTAGTAGGACAACCCTTCTAGCTACGTGAACGATGAAAATAGTCAACGTTAGTAAGACAACCCTTC
>NW_013676439.1:0-5665 GCF_000517525.1 Limulus polyphemus
CAAAACATTCTTATATCTCTCCTTTGTTTACAGTTTTATCAGTAGTTTAAAGTAGATGAAACCGATAATTATTTACTCTTTATTCATATTAAATAATTGTAGAATGTAGCGCTTATTAGAAAGCTAAAAGAATCCCCAAAATAAAGTCGTGCTAATCATTTTTCGTAATTAGTGGTTTGTACTTTTGAAAATACATCCATCTATATTTTGAAATGACTGTTTAGCTTCTGGTCTGTAAATGAAATAGCTATCAACTATGGATGAAATACCACTGTTTTAGATGAATCAAAAACATACTATTACTCTTTTATATACTAAAAAAATACTGGTTCAAGTGTGGTCTGGGGAGAATATAGATACATGAGAGTGACTGGCAAAGCCCAGTACTTGATTACAGTAGTCCAAAAGTTAGCGGCGGGTGCTGTGAAATAGCTGCCTTCCCACTAGCCTATCGGCTAAACAATGGGGACTGCTTTGGGACTCCAAAGAAATATAAGGTAAAAGAAAAACGAAAATAAGGCCCTACCACTGGTGGCAAACAAGTCAACCTTAACTTCAGACGTTGGCATTCCAGCTCCCATTATAGCAGTCTCCCGGTGGGACAGTGGTAAGTTTTCGGATTTACAACGCTAGAATCAGCGGATCGATTCCCCTCGGTGGACACAGCAGATAGCCCGATGTAGCTTTGGTAAAAGAAAACACAAACATACACCTATTATGGTAGTAAAGGCCGAAATTAATAAGCTAATTAGTAGTACAGTAGACAAATACTGGAATGAAAGTACAAAAACTCAACCAAGTTATCTAAACTAATATAACTTCCAATCTCTACCCATTAGATTTACTCGTAGAATCTATTTAACTACTAATTTTCAGCCTTTATTTGCACTTTATAAAAGTTTTTATACTTGTGTGCGAGAATAGTGTCCATACACGCATGAAAATAGCGTTGCGTTTTTTGTTCAACTTGGAGCATGATGGTGAGTAAAACATAATACACGGTCTAGATAATTAATGAATGAATATTTGCTGTAAAATTCTTATCAATGCTATAATGTAGCTATCGGTTTTGAATTCATTCAATGTACAATTGAATGTAGTTTTCACTCTTATATTTACTTTGCATGGCACACTTTTGTATTTTCTGACATTTTATATGTAAAACATGTATCGCTAATTCATTAGTTTTTATTTCTATGATTACTAGATCGCCTCTATTAGGCGATAGCATCTATTCGCCTTGATAAGGACGTTCTCTATTTGGAAATAACAACATACAATGAATTTAATAGATTATAATTTTGCTTTATATTGAATAAAAGAATTGGACATATTGTATATTTTGCATTTTCACTTATATCGTTAATATATGTTAGTATCACAGACTTAATGAGACTGAAAGAAATTGTAACAGTGTACATCTCACAAATCATTATAGAGTAAAATTATAATATACTAAAATTATCACGTGATTATTTTCAAACAAAAAAATGCCTAAAGATTAATTACAACAGCGAAAACTATAAATATAATGAAATAATATGAAAGATATCAATGTTAGCAATGCACCCTCTGGTGATGATGACACGCCCTTGGTGTTTATGATGTAATCATATGATGCCACCTATTGACGTGCCCCTAGCAACGCCCCTTGTAATGCGTTGATGACATAATCGTAATTAAAAATGTGAATATTTCATATCATCTGCATATTTATTAGCCTTTAATTATAAACCTTTAATTAATATATAATTATTAATTTTGCATACCATTTATATTATTCTTTCATTAATAACCCATGTATTATTTTTAATTTGCATATTATGTGTCTAATTAATCAATTAAGCTTTAATTAATAAAGTGTTAATTATACATTAATTCTTAATTAGCATATCATTGACATATAGATATTAATTATACATAATGTCACACTTCCACCTCCATAATGACCTTATAACTGCCTTGATGTTATAATTACTGATATGATTAAAGCTAGGCAATCTTTTAAAAGCTGCATTAGGACGTTTATTGTTTGTATGTAGATTATCTTTAGTGTGATGAAGAAGAGGAGGGTAGCCACGTTTTTCGAAAAGTGGAAGATATTGATAGTTTTGCTACTGTAATCTTGGTTGTTAATGCACAGCCTACATAATATGGGGAGTTGTGATTTAGGGATTTTTCTCTTGACGTATGGAAGATGACTGGAGTGAACATTTAAGTATATATGTGTGTCAGTCAGTTTATAACGTATAGATGTCGCGAGACTGCCAGCATCATTCACGGAAATATTTATATCAAGAAATGAAATGGCTTGGCGGGAAGTAAAAGATGTGTATTAAAGTTATGGGTGAAAAGATTTAATGAATTGAAAAAAGTTAGAATTCACCATTAGTTCATATAGCTATACCAAAAACATCATCAATATACCTACAATACAAGGCTGGGAGTGCAACTGTGTAGTTACGAAATATAAAATCTTAATGTAACCCGCAAAGAAGTTAACATAGTAAGGACTTTTTATAGAATTTATCAAAATAAAAGACATTTAACAATAAAGCTAGATGAGCTAATCTGATCAAGGTTTTAATAGGTGGATTTAGGGTATCACTTTTGTGAAGGCTATGTTATAGGGGTTTGAGTCCTTGTTCGTATAGAATGGAGGTTTAAAACAGCGTTATGTGAAGTGTTAATAAAATGATAGAATCTAATTTTGAATTAAAATTAGCAATTGTTTGTAAAGTGTCGTTGATGTTTTGAATGTAAGTCAGAAGGTGTTGAACTAAGGGAGTTGAGATGGAATGAATATTTAAGTAGGGAATTGATGAACTATGAGTTAGTTAAGATAGAATCAAAGTATAAATATGGAGTTGAACTAAGGGAGTTAAGATGTAGTAGAGCAGTTACATGTTGAAACTATAGGTCTATCAAGAATGTCTAGCTTTTGTAGCTTAAGAAGAAGATAGAATACAGAAAGTCTATCGTATTTAACAATTATTATAATCTTATGAAAGTTCACTACTTCTTATCATTTGTTCTATTGTGGCATGGACAGTATGTTGATATTCATCACAATAGTGTAGAACGATTGATGTGATAGTTGTCAGTGAGCTTCTTGAAGATAAAATTATTTTTTTCTAAACAAATTATTTCGTTCAGTGTTTTCTAAACTTCATCTTATTAATTGTTTTTATATTGTTAATAATTTTCATTACATTATTTTCAATTACCAGCTCTTTTCTTTATCCTTCTTATATTGTCATTAATATAATTGTTCAAATCTCGTTTTTCTATCTTGCGTTACATTCGGTTCTTGTTCATAACATCCCCAGCTTGTTTCTAGCTTGAAAGAGAGCATTTTCCCTGAAATGTCACCGAGGAAATAAAATACAACCATAGTTTTTAAAGTTAATTATCTCCAAGTCTAATTTCTCTATTTGATATTTAGTCTGGGAGGATTAATCTTAAAGTATTATTATTAATTATAAAGAAGTAATCCTGCTCTAATTATACCTCCGGTAACTTAAAGAAATATCTCGTATATCTATGCTAAATTTAGTGAAGCATATACTTTAAACCTAACATATTAAGAACTTACTCTGGTTGAAAGATAACATAATTTTATTGATATAATTTAGGCGTGGCAAGCTATTAATGTTCTTATTTGTTGTAATAAATTCATGAATTTAATTTATAATAATAGTTAACTGATTGATTACAATTCTATTCTATTGTTACACGGTGTCACGTCTCTGTATATTGTTAATTTTTCTACGATACCAGTCCTTCCTTAAATAAAACTTGTTTATTCTTCCTCAATACAACTTTGTAATACACTTAATTTTCACGGTTACACACACTATAGTTCAAAACAATTCACTCACTTTCTACCGCGCTTGACTCAATTGTCCGTCTCCGCCTGTCAGCAATTATAGTTCCGACCTCTGTATCTGCTGTCCTCGGTTCCCGCCGACCGTAACCGCTGTCCTTGGTTCCCTACTCTCTCTCTTTCTCTCTGCCTCTGCTTCATCTGTCTCTCTCACTGTCTAGCGCACTTATATACGATAATACCGCCTGTTCTAGAATCTTCTAGGCTCTCAACACGTGCTACCAGCGTCACTTGACTTCCGCTGTCGTAACATACTAGCATTTAACGCGAATCTTCTAGAATACCGCTGTCGTAACAACGGGAATACTTTGAAATAAGTTTTGGAAATAGTATTGAATTGTATTTGACTTATTCAAGGAGCTGCTTTGTGGGGGAACTCTCACGGACACAAGAGAAATGTAAAAAAAATTACAAAATTTATTTTAATAAATAATATCTAATTTGAATTTAATACATGACTTCGACCAGATTTAGCACATTCCAAGTTAAAGCTCCAGAAAAATTCAAAACTTTTGAAGATACCAAATATATATGTACACCCATTCTATTGGAGAGTGAGGTAAGCAGTTTTTACATAATACCACCCATAGGTGTTGGAAGCGATAAAATACCAGGAGGACTACAAATAAAAACACTTTCTGTTTTTTTGTGTTAGTAAGGTAGGATTATTTGGTTGGGATGATATTAAAAAAATTCAAATTTAATTATAAATTGCCTATTCTCGCGCATTCCATCTCATTGCTATTCTTAAACTGTAATGTAAATTACAATACTATAATTTAAATTTACAATATTATTCAAAGCACTAGAATCAATATATGTTTATGTTACAACTCCTTCTTCCTTATCTTAGGCTTGTCCTCAAGCACACTTTGACATAATTGTAACAGTTATAATATGCTGTGTAGTAATTGCATGAAATTCCAACTCACAGTTACATTAGAGACTAACATTACTGGTAGCTATTTGTTTAAGTTAAACTTGTATGTAGAAATGTACATAATTTATACTGTTAAATCTATATTGCAAAATTCCCGCCTATTCAATAGAATTGTAGAAAATTCTCGTGTATAAGACTCAAGAATATATGTGTGTACATAAACACTGGTGTATCACTTATATTGTTGCGTAAGCTGAAATTTCTAGAAATTCTTCTCACGCCTATAAATATAACCAACGCGATGCGCCAAAAGACATTGTATTGTAATGATTTGCTATGGTTGGTGTGCTATAAACCTCGGAAGCTATAACTGTGATTATTATAAAGCTTATTAATCGAGAACTTTAGATATTTGACCATGAACATTTATAGATTTCGAATATTACAAACCTACCCCCCAGTGGCACAGCGGTATGTCTGTGGACTTACAACGCTAGAAACCGGGTTTCAACACTCGTGATGGGCAGAGCACAGATAGCCCATTGTGTAGCTTTGTGCTACAAGCCATTTAACTTCAGCGGATTCACATCGGACATTAGTGTTTTTACAAAATATTGTATAACTTCAATGGTGGATAAATTGGCGTGTGGCTGGCAAAGACCGAATAACACAGAGCTAACTCCCTGTGAAGTGCATTGTACCTGTATCAACTCAAAATTAATTCGCTCATCCTGAACCCTCCATAATATCAAGGAAGTTCCAGACCAGATAAAGGACTCAATATTATTTGAAAGTTTATAAACGTTTGTACATAGATCATTATTTTTAATAACCATTATTGTAAATTGTGTCATTGTTTGTATATTAAAATATATTTGTATTAAACAAAATGTGTGTAT
>NW_013676439.1:6665-16347 GCF_000517525.1 Limulus polyphemus
TATATATGTATTCGACTTAATGCTAATGTAATTAGTCTCATATAATTAGTGCTGCATATATTTTCTTTATTTAAAATGGACTCAAAAATAGAAATTAGATTTTGAATATTAGCTATTTACCCCGAAGTTGATGTTATACATCTAACAAATTTTGGCAGTGCTCCAGCAATATATAATTTAACACTATATCACTGAGCTTATATAATACAAAGTCTGGAAATGACCTAGTGGTTTGTGTCCTGGACTGTAGACCAGAAAGTATAGCTTTCAAGCCGAAATATACTGCTAAATATGCTCAGTATTTTCAGTGGGAACATTATAACCATAACAGTCAGTCCTCTAATTGGCTAAGGGTAACAGAGTAGATGGTGATTGCCCTTCCTTTGATCAGCAATTCTAAGATACCTATGTTTACTATCTGGCCATTTATTTCACGTATAACATAAGGTACCATTGAAGTTAAAAATCACAAAATACCTAAAATACAAAGTATGATAGGCACAATTCATTTCTGCAATCTATTGAAGTGTGATATACTCAGGTGAAATAATTTTTTCGTAAGGTCTGCTTAACAATTGGTTGATCAAGAAAGAAAGTTGCAAAGTATTCTGAGTTTGAAAACCAACTGAATTCTAAATTATGTGAGAAATAAGGAGACTGGACATGTGTGATATGAAAGAAACAATCTTTTCTATTTTAACAACAATAAAAAACATTGTGTGTATTTGTGTAGAAGAAGAAAAAAGACGATCACCCTACTGGATCAGTGAATCAGTCGGCAGCTTACTTTTTCTTAAAACAGATTTTCGTTGAGCTAGGCACTTAGATAAACACTAAGAAAAAATAAACGTTCTAATCTTGCAAATAAACCACATATATTTTCTTTGTGAAGGTTTAATCCCGGGACTGATCATGTTCCTAGAGCAATCATTGGCTATAATATACAGCCATCATCCACTCAACCAGCAAAGGACTTGCAGTCGTTGACCTTTTAGAAGAGAGTAGTCAAACAGAGCACACACATATAAATAATATAAAATAAAACAAAATAAAATGAAATGAAAATCATCTACATAAATGAAACATAAAATTATGGAAATGAAAAGCAGAAAAGCCTTCATACTTAAAAAAGACACTAATATAGATTATTATTTTTGTGACAATCAATATAATCAGAATTTTGATCAACTAATTGTTGTAATAATTGAAACATTGATAATCAGAAACACTAATCAATTTAATCGTAATTTCAGTCTAAGGCTAATTCTGTGGGCTGAGTTGCCCTCCAGTTGCACAGCGAGATGTCTGCAGACTTACAACTCTAGAATTAGGGTTTCGATACCCGTGGTGGGTAGAGCAAAGATAGCCCATTGTATAGCTTTGTGCTTAATTACAAACCAACAAACAAACAGATCGTAATTTTAATTAATCGGATTTGGCAATCTACAGGTGGTGGGTTCCCACCAAACATATTTGTACTTTTAGCTGTGGGGGCGTTATAATGTGACAGTCAATCTCCTATTCATTAGTAAAAGAGTAGCCCAAGAGTTGGCGGTGGGTGGTGATAATTATTTATCTTCTCTCTAGTCTTTCACTGCTAAATTAGGGATGGCTGGCGCAGATAGTTTTCGTGTAGTTTTGCGCGAAATTCAAAACAAACCAAAATAAAGGAATCGATTAGTTTATGTGACACTAACTGATGTGCTCATAGAAAATCAGCCAGCTCTGCCTGCCAAATATTTCAACATCAAAATTGATAAATTCTCTTACTAACATTTATGAAAATAGCAGGTATACCACATTTTCAAATAACACTAACACTCATCAATTCTTAATGTCGAGATCAAGCAGTTTGTCTCCATGCCCTCGTTGATTTTTGTTGTGCTCTTTGTGTAATTGATTCGTTAGTGTTATTAAACACTTAAGAGTGAATGTATGTAATGTAATGCTCATACCCGTGCGTGGAACCACATATATTATTATTATATACCTATATTGCCACTACATATTAGTAGTTTATACTGATTGCCTCCAGCTTCCCCATGAATCACTTCAGTAATGCTCTTTGAAGTCACACTCGGTAGTAACGGTATTGTTACCAAACTTTATTCATTTATATTTTAGTCTTCGTGAAATAGATAATAATTGGCCAAATCGGGCAAATTTAGACTTTTCCCCTAGAAGTCTTAGCCAGTATTAAGATTTTTGCTGTTATTACTGAACCTCAAAGTATACTCCAAGGAAATAACTCCTTTGATTCTCTGGTAAATAGATGAAAATCTGATAAGTACAGGCTGATCTGCTCTGTACAGTTCTCACCACTCAACGATATTATAGGAATTATTATCTTGAAATATCAGACGATATTTCACATTAGAAAATTTACTCAGTGAAACCAAAAGTCACAATGCTTTTTCAATCCATGATTTTTCTGTTACATGATCATCCTAGCTGTTGACTGTTGAATGAATATCCTACACTGTAGAGCATACGCCGTATGTAATACCAATCAATATCTCAGAAAGTAAGGGTTACAAAGCACTTCCAGGTTTTTTTTTTTAACCAAGCAACTTTACTGACTGGATAATCAAGTGGAAAACACACAATGTACTAAATACAGTATAGTGTGCATCACTTGATAGCTTAAAAAGCAAAGGATTCCACTTCTTTAAATCATCGAGTGGTTAACCTAATAGTCATCCTACCTCACAAAGTAAATCAAGTAGCTCTCATTTGTTATCTGGCAAATACCTCATTTAGGAAAAATCTGCTTGGTAGCTCGGAAAGCAAAGTTCACAACAACCTTTCAATCATTGGTCTCTTACCCTAATGATTGTAGATGTCAATGACTCACCTCACAGTCAGAGCTGTCTGTTGCTCGGTCTCTTGTGACTCCTCATCTGGTTCATTATGGACTACCCTCTAAGTCTCTTCGACTTTTTTCTCCTTTGTCAGATGAGTCAGACTCCTTGTCCTCCTCTGTCTCATCCTCTGATTCCTGGTCAAGCCAGTGCACCAAAGGCTCAGCTTTGTGGTATGGATGCATTTTATCAATGTCTTTCAGGTGCTTGTGCATATCTCATGTTCACTGTAGCTCACACATTAATTGACCAATTTGCCAGAGAAACAGCTTTTGTGCTACTGACCCATAACACAACCACAAACAATCTCCACACTGCAACAGTACAGCACATGTTATTGCACTTGTAACTGCTCATACTGGTGTCACACGTCGCATTCATTCGTGCTATACTCCTCTACTAGTGCTGGTCTGGCTTGACATTGTTAGACAGTAAGAAACACACACGCTGGACCAGGGCCCTTCACTTCCTTGTCACATCCATTTCATGGTTGACCATGGTTTCAACTCCCACATATCCAAGGACAGGATATTCCACTAACAGACAATATCTTACCTTCACTGAAGTATCTGTAGAACCAAATGGGCAATTGGGTTGAACAATCATGAATAAAATACCATATAGACATAGATAATGCATGTCTGATAAAGCAACTGCCACACTGACTATCTTGGAGCACTGTAGAGGTCGTGAGCATTTAAATACTGTGAATGCTCTAGAAATCACAGAACCTTTGGAAAGTGCTTGGTCATCTCCAGCAGTGTTTTTCAAGAAGGAAAGTACACCACATGGCTGAATATGGTAACTTGCATTGATGCCTTTCCTTTACTGCAGAGAGATGAATGTCTAAATGATGTTTTTAGAAGTCTCCCATTAGTTCAATGTCTTGAATCTTGTAAATGGATACTGGCAAGTCAAAATTTATGACGAAAGCAGATTAAAGACTGCTCTAGCACTAGAGATGTTTTGTATGAATTATATGTCATCTCATTTTGTCTGTGTTATGCATCAGCTACTTTCAAGCAGTTAATGGAAATTATATACAAGGGGCTGTAATGGGAGAGATGCCTGATCTACAGTGATGGTGTTTTGGTGTTTGGCCACACCTTCAAGTCTTCATCTGAGAAGTACATATATGAGAAGCAGGCTTGAAACTTGCACTAAGAAAGTGTTCACTCATGTGAACGGCGGTGAAGCTTCTCAATCACATTGTGGTGAGAGACGGAGTCTTGGCAGACTCAGCTAATATAGCTGTGATGAGACATTTTCTCGGCCCATAACGAAAATTCAATAGTTTCCTTGGTTTTGCCTCATACTACAAGTGATTTATGGCTAACTTCTTGAAGACAGCAGCGTCATTGTCGGCTATTGTGAAAGTGGAAGTCACTTTGGATGATGTAAGGAGTGTGATTAAGCATCATAATCCCTAAAGCTTGCTTTAGTGGTTGTTTTAGTGCTGACCTATTACTGTCAGGAATGTGAGTTTCTTCTGGACATTGATGCCAGTGAAATCAGAATCAGTGCAGTGCTATCACAGTTGCAGGATGAAGTAGAATGTGTAATCGCATATGCTAGTTGTATGCTCATGGTTCACAGATGCAGATACTGTGTAATGATGAAAGAGTTACTTGGACAATATGGACATACAGCAGATCCTTTTGCAATGAAACTATACTTCAGGTTTGTTTGGAATTAAGCACAAACCTACACAATGGGCTATCTGTGTTCTATCTACCACGGGTAACGAAACCCGGTTTCTAGCGTTGTAATTCCGCAGATATACCGCTGTGCCACTAGGGGCTACACTTCAGGTACAGCATGAATGGATTTGTCAGCATGTCCTGTAATAGCGTGATGAGGCTCCAAAATCGTTTTAATATAACGTACTGATATTTGTAATTTCAATTGTGTAATTCTAATATATTGACTTGTGTATTTAAATTATCTAATGGGCTCTTTAGAAATAATAAATTCTGTCTTTTTTGAATAAAAAAATAAATATGGTAAAATTATGATTGGCTAGAGGAACATGGCATTCACAGCATATCATATTGGCCATGGGTAGAGCCTCCCAATTAAATCTTTTCAGCAGATTTGTGTGATCAAATACAGCAAATAGTACTGGAGAGTAATACTAACATAGTTTAGTTATAACTTGTTGTATACTAGTATTATACACAACTTTAAGTAAAAAGTGGCTAACTGTGCAGTTATGAAAAAATCCATATACATGCATCGACCAAAAACAGTCCATTATGGACAAAAACGTTCATTAGGTATAGTTATGAACCAAACATGCTACATTTAGTTATATGAGTCTATATAGCCTTCTTAGGAAGGGAATACTTCTTTAAACAAACACACACACACACACACACGCTCAACAAAAACTATAACAACCTCATTTAGCTGCAGGTGTTATTTGATCACAATCCACTTAATTAGCTCATTATGTATTTCAGTTCATAGCCAGAACTTCCAACTAGGCTAGACTCTTTGCAACCAAAATCTGAAAGACTATTTGTGAGAAGTGCAAGAAATTCATTTCTGTAATGCCCAACACACGTTTGTTAACCCTAATAATGTTCCTTTTTTATTACCTTCAATAGTTTATCTTAACCACAGTTGCACATAGGTATTCATGTTTTTATAACAAAAACTGTGGGACAGTACACCTCCAGTTAGTAATGGGCCCATCCATACTAAATTTGCATGTGAATTTTAATCCAATGGTGTATAGAGTTTAATAGCAAAACGAGTTTCCACAAATAGTCACCTGGAGTTCACAAACCTCCCAAAGGAAATGACAATTGAATAAATTATCGATGATATAAATGTTTGAGATATTGTAATATTCATGACATAATATCTTTCAGATGGTAATAAGTATCAACAAAATGCAGGTTCATGAAATTTGATGTAGAGTAATAAATGAACACAAACAGCAAAGGAAAACAAATATCACAAGTAAACAAATGCAACTATACATTTATTTGCAATAGTGATTTTTAGAACTAAACTGGTCAGCTTCTGTATGTTTTTGAACACAAACTGGTTACTGTACAGAAGAGAGTATTTTCCAAAGATGCACACACAGGTGTTAACAAGTATCAACAAAATGCAGGTTCATGAAATTTAATATAGAGTAATAAATGAACAAAAACAGCAAAGGAAAACAAATATCACAAGTAAACAAATGAAACAATATATTTATTTGCAATGGTGATTTTTTTAGAACTAAACTAGTCAGCTTCTATATGTTTTTTAAACACAAACTGGCTACTGTACAGAAGAGAGTATTTTCCAAAGACGCACACATAGGATAAAGACAGAAGAAAGAATAATGTAATACCACATTTACAGGTCAGACCATGGGATCCTAGTGAGGTATCCCACAATCCTTAGCTTATCTCTATCAATAAATGTCCCAAGCAGTACATGCAAGGAAGAGAACCTCCAACTAATATCAACTTGTACAAGTATTTGTGTCACATCTTTAGATTGGCAAACCCCACGGAGTAAACACAAGTACAAGGCCAAACTGCTATAAGTTTTTACGAAATAGTCATTACAGTATTTAAGCTTTAACTCAGCTAAGGTATAAGTACACGTTTATGACCTTTAAAGATTCAATTTAAAAAGATGTTATTAACTGTGTACAGAACACCTGTATATAATTTAATAAAAGCCCATCTGACTAGAGATATATTCTAATCTAGTATTATGGAAGGGTTAAATTAATATATATATAAATTTACTTGCTCACATTCATATCAGCTGCAGATAAGGTTCTTATACATGTCCAATATTAATTTTTAATTATTTCTCAGCGTATTAGAATATTGAGACATGTTGTGAAAACATAAACTCGTTTAGCATTAAATCAATCAAGATTTAGATAGGGACTTCAGGACCACAACATTCACTGTGTGCAAAGAACTCCATTTTTTTTTGGAATACATGAATGAGCTATAACACATAAGTCACTTACCACAGCCTTGAATATATATATATGGTGTCAGCTCTCTTGGTGACTAAAACATCGAAATATATGTGAATGATAATATTAAAACATCACTTAGAGTGGTGGATCCAGCCATTTATTACTTGTTTCATATGAAGAAATCTAGGTTAGAAAGCACCTGGAGAATACTTTGGATGTAATAGCTTTGCCCAAAATGCGAAAAGTGGTTGGGACGTGTCATATTGTGGCTCTGTTTTAGGTGGTTTAGAGTTGTTCCACTAGTTAGGTATCTTGAACCCTTGTTGTTTAGTGACATTCTGAACAATAACGCTCTCTTATTTATAGAATTCCTTGTGAAAAGATCATACCATTTTTAAAGTAACAATGCACCATGCCATACCTGTAGGTGTTTAAGACAAATGACTCCGAGACCAAACTCCAGACCTAAATTAAAACTATTCTGAGGAGCTTTGAAACACCACAATGGGGCTGACACAAAAATATTCCTCTACTTGCTGAAATTACTTTTCTAAGGAGTGATTGTTTACTGGAGTGAGCTCAGGTTTGTAAGGGTGGTACGCAAAGCATATTTGGTATTTCCATTTTTTTTAGTTTACTAAAATGAGTATTTCACGTTCACCTAGAATTCTCAAAATGTTTGCAATACATCAATTTCCAGCTGGAGTGTGTAATTGCCTATTGTTCTGGGCATTCCTATATGCTGTCATATCTGCTTTCTTTAAGGAAATATTGTTTTATAAGAGAACACGCTATGCAGGAGAATGGTAATATTTTATACAGTTTAGTCAGATAATGTCTTGTGTCCACATACTCCTTTATTTAAATTACTATTAATGAAACTGGTATCGGATGAATATGATTGTATCATAGAAACTTGAAGATAATTATATAGTCTCTTAATCTGTAACAAATAAAGAAAGTCTTAAGCTGGAACACAGTTTAGAGCTAATATCTCCAGTGAAGCGCTGTTATATTACTAATTGCACTAGTTTGACTTTGATTGTCTCTTTCTTCAAACTCGAAGATAAAAAAAAATCGGATTCAACTCTTTTAAAAGTTTTACTGACGCTTCTAAGCTATTATGGTACTACTGTTATCTCTAAAATTTTCAGAACGTATTATTCAGGTATATTAACAACTAAAAGATAAGTTCAAAAACATCTGCAAATCGCAGATTCCCTAAATGTTGAGCAGAGAATATATTGAAGGCGGGCAAAAAAAAGAAAAGGAAATAAGCACACAAGAACGAGTGAACGAATTAATAAAATCTTTATACGCAATGTAAAAAATGTCGCTGTAACTAGCTGATGGAGTTGAGAGGAGATCTTCTACACGCAGTTTTGAGAAATAGCTCGCTAATGGTGGTGACGCTATTGTAGGAAGCTAATCTTTTTCGTTAGCTTGACTAAAGCGAGTTACTTTTATTTAATAGAAGCTTTTTTTACATTAACGCGTCAAAAGTAGTGGCCGCTACCGCTATTTTAACAAGCTACATTTATTCTTGCAGCAGAAGCGCAAGTGAACAGCTTCAATATGATTTCCAAATGTGTACCTGCTGCGTAGAATTCAGACCACTTTCCACAGAAGGTGTAGTACCCTCGCAAGAGAAGTTGCGACTGGCGCAGAGCTCTGACTATTTTCTATAATATGAAGACCTTACAATCATTATGGTTACCAGATTTCCAGAAATGAAAAACTGAGGCATTTCTTCCCATATGGAGTGTTATTGTAACATATCTGAAATAGTTTAAATTATAATAACACGCTTTTAACTATTTGATAAATAGTCTGATATTTATTATATCGCGTTTTTAAACTATATATATAATACAGACAACAAAATTTTAAAAGCTTGTCTAGTTAATAAATAAATAAGTGAGAGGAAAAACGCGCTTGTCTTGAATCTTTAAAAAGAATGTAAAAAAAGCAAATAATTTTTCCAGAAAAAGGAGAATAGATCAACCAATCTCTTTTTTTTTGTTTCGCCGTGTTTTAGTTGAATCCTAGAAATTTCAATGATTGTTTGTTTTGAATTTCGCGCAAAGCTACACGAGGTCTATCTGCGCTAGTTGTCCCTAATTTAGCAGTGTAAGACTAGAGGGAAGGCAGCTAGTCATCACCACCCACCGCCAACTCTTGGTCTACTCTTTTACCAACGAATAGTAGGACTGACCGTCACATTATAACGCCCCCACGGCTGAAAGGGCGAGCATGTTTGGTGAAACGGGGATTCGAACCCACGACCCTCAGATTGCAAGGCTGGCGCCCTAACCACCTGGCCATGCCAGGCCCAAAAGTTCAATGAACAGCATCTCTGAACATCTGTTGAATTCGTATCTCTCTTTGACGCTGAAAAATCTTGCTCTGCTATATTTTGTTCTGGAATCATATTTTTGCGACTCCAAAATTCTATTATTCTTTTCCTGTCTACTGGTCATAACGCTGGATCAGACTAGAGATCGTCTTTCTCGCCAGAATTAGTAGTGAGATTTTCAGTCTGACATGCTCTTTCCTTTTGCGAATCATAAGGGGACGAAGATGCACTTGTGCTAGAATTTTTAGTTGCTACAGTGGGTTGAGAATCACTCAGTGTAGAATCTTTGTCCTTGAAAAGGCTGGTTGGGTTGTCCTTTTTCTAAAGCAGATTTTTTTTTTCTAGTTTCTCCTTTTGGTTTTTACTTTTCTAGAAACCACTTTCGTATTTTCTTTCCATGTTTCAGAATGCGGATTGCTGAGATAATTAAAATAAAACTTCTGATCAAACATTTAGAACGATATATATATATGGTAAATAAAAACTTCTGATTAAACATTTACAACTATATATATATATATA
>NW_013676440.1:0-2767 GCF_000517525.1 Limulus polyphemus
GTTCTAACTACCGATGTGCTACCATTCAACCTACTAGCCAGTTCTAACCACGATGTGTTACCATTCAACCTACTGACCAGTTCTAACCACCGATGTGCTACCATTCAACCTACTAGCCAGTTCTAACCACGATGTGTTACCATTCAACCTACTGACCAGTTCTAACCACCGATGTGTTACCATTCAACCTATTAGCCAGTTTTAATCACTGATGTGTTACTGATTAATTTATAGCAATATTCAGTTTGAGGTAGCAGAAGCAACGAATCTTGTTAAGCGCAAAGCTATACAATGAGCTGTCTGTGCTGTGCCCACTAAGGTTATTGAAACTTTTTTTTTTAGCATTCCTGGAAGAATATATTAATATCTGAATTAAAGATTTAGTTCAACAGTTAAGAAGAATGAACCGAAAAGCACGTGTAATGATGGTATGTTCAGTTTCATGAACAGAAGTAAACGTATTGTTTGCATAAAATGTCATTAATCCTTAGTTGTTTTTTTATTCAAATATTTTTTTCCTGTCCCAATAGAATTTCTCGTTTATTATCAAGTAAACGCTATCTAGAAACAAAGGCGTTTATCTAATAACAAAAATAAAAACAACTTACAACGCCACGTATGAATGCATATATTATGAGTTTCAATTTTCCCAAAGATTACGTACATGAGTCAGTTTCCCTTGTCTAATTTATCAAATGTAAGAGATGCAGCCTTTCTGTTCACTTTCGCTTATTAAGAAATCTCCAAGATACGCTGTAGCTTACAACTGAAACACGTGATTAATTTTCTTATGGAAATTACCTATTTAAATATGTACATATAAGATAGGACTTCGAATTAGAAATTACTTTTTAGAAACTTCTAACTCCAACCACCAACAAACTACGAGCTAGAAACTCAACAATGCAGTCCAATCATGGCTGTTCTCATTTCAGATATAAACTTTATTTAAAATTTAAGTAAAATAGGTTACGTGCTCCGAGATATTCTCATTTTATAAGATTCACGACACCAAGTGGCTTAGCGGTAAGTCTGAAGGCTTGTGGTAGTAACGAGAGTATATACAGTATTACCAGAGTTAACCAGGGTAGTAACGAGAGTGTATACTGTATTACCAGAGTTAACCGGGGTAGTAACGAGAGTATATACTGTATCACCAGAGTTAACCGGGGTAGTAACGAGAGTATATACTGTATTACCAGAGTTAACCGGGGTAGTAACGAGAGTATATACTGTATCACCAGAGTTTATCCAGGGTAGTAACGAGAGTATATACATATTAAATAAAAAATGGAATATCTTGTTTAAAGGCCATAAAACATGAAGTGTTGCACTAAAAGGTGGTTACTGATAGGAGGAGAATCGAATACAGAATTTTAGTATTGTAATTCGGAGAACTTACCGCTGACCCACGGTAGAAGTAGTAGTGAGTTAACGTGTTTTTTATTAAAAGGGTTTTATTTAACATTTCGTTTTATTTCTACTGGTTCTTGTTGAATAACCTGGACGAAAATTTTCTTTTGATAGAATTTCTGGATTTTATATTTGTTATTTTCTTTTCTTCACCAAAACTCGAATTTCATGATAAAGAAAGGATGATGATGTAGAAGCTTAACCTATTGTATGAAACACTACTCCAACTGCAGCAGCCTAGTTTCACCGAGTTCACGTCTCGTCCATGCAAATAACGAAGGTGTCACGTAGTGATAAACTTTGATCAGTTTGTGTGGTGTCGACGTGTAATCCTTTACTCAACATTAATAACTTAAAATACTTTAAGTGTTTGTATGATATATGATACACTGTCACAATTAATTATCTGTTATTATTCAGCGGACTAAATTAATAAATAAATATATAACCAGTTTCTCCGCTGAGTAATAAAATACAATTAACTGTGACGGGATGACACATATATACAAGCATTTAAAGTGATTTGTGTTATAAGATGTGAGTAAATAAATATACATGTAAACCAAACAAATTTCTAGTTTCTTCCCTGTTTTTCTTCTTGCAAATCAGAATAATCTTGAAAATTTATTATATACGTTGTTACATGGGGATATATTCGTTAGAAGGTAAGGATTAAAGATCTTAAAATTAATCTCATATGTTGATTTAAATGATGAAATTTGTAGCCTGAAGAATCTTTAGGTACACATGGCGTTATTCAGTAAATAATTTTATTATGGCCATTTCTAGATGTTAATTTGAAATGAAAAAATTGTGTGATAGTTTGAAATACTTAAGTCAGTGAATAATAAAAAAAAGAACGTAGATATTGAATTTTATTTTATAAATATGCGTTGTTATTATTTATACATTTATCGCTATGTAAGTGTTTTTTTTAAGATGTCACTTTTGCGTGAGAGGTTATAAACCAAATTTATGAGTTTACGACAAACTAAGATGATAGATATATTGTCCCTTGAACAATAAGAAAGAAAAATATTGTTACATGAATAATAAGAAAGAAAAATATTGTTACATGAATAATAAGAAAGAAAAGTATTGTTACATGAACAATAAGAAAGAAAAGTATTGTTACATGAACAATAAGAAAGAAAGGTATTGTCACTGGAACAGTCAGAAAGAAAGGTATTGTTACATGAACAATAAAAATGAAAAGTATTGTTACATGAACAATAAGAAAGAAAAGTTTGTTTGTTTTGAATTTCGCGCAAACCTACACGAGGGCTATCTGCGCTAGCCGTCCCTAATTTAGCAGTGTAAGACTAGAGATAAGGCAGCTAGTCATCATCACCCA
>NW_013676440.1:3766-6004 GCF_000517525.1 Limulus polyphemus
CCACTGGGGGGCTTGTGTAGTATCTGTGCTCTGCCCACCACTGGTATCGAAACCCGGATTCTAGCGTTTCATTCTAATGGGTCGTAACTACACAAGCCCCCCAGTGGACTTACAACGCTAGAATCCGGGTTTCGATACCCATGGTGGGCAGAGCACAGATACTACACAAGCCCCCCAGTGGTTTCTGTTTTATTATTATAAAAATTATAAATGTGTCATCTACATAACGTAAACCAAACATTGGTGGTTTTAAAGCTGGGTTTAAGACGATCTGTTCTGTCCTTATTATAGAGTTTACCTATTCCTAAGCCTAATACTTGTTGATAACTTATGCTACTGGATTATAAATTAGAATAAATGACTACAAATGTAAACAGCTCATACAGAGACTTGGTACATTAGTACCACTAGCTATATATACATTCAAGTGTTAATTTTATAACTAATTAAATAAGTGTTGTATTAAGTGATTTTCATCTCTAAACGAAATCTATTGAATTTTGGACACTTTCTGGTGAATTGATAATGCAAATATAAATACTACAGCAATAATTTTTTCTAGATTATAGTTGAAACTTTTGAGATGATAGACTTCAGGATTGTTTGTTACTTTATAGAGTTTTAGGGGATCTAAAAAACTCAAAACATTCATCTATTATATGATTAGATTTTGCTGAACTCCAGTAAAAGTTTGGTTGGTTGTTTTTCTTTACTTATGTATATTTAGAGAAAAACTATCACCACTCTGTTCTCGGGAGGAATCCTGGACTTTAGCGTTGTAATATAATAAATTTACCGCTGACTCATCGAGAGTGGGGGGGGGGGAGGCTTCTCTTTTTTGCAGACAGATTATATGGTCTCAGATCTCAAAACGGAAGAAATAATTCATATTGTCAATCTTTTTTTTTTCATCACAGTCCTATCTATTCATCTGAACAGTAACGTTATCTCAGTGCTTTTGAAATAATTATTTGTTGAATTTGTTCCAAATTACTTTCTTTAGTTGAGTTTTGTTTCTTATAAAATTTGAAGATACGATTAGCTTTGCATTTTATTTCGATCCTTTAGTTTCTGGAAAATATACTTTAGAAAATTTGTTTGGGGAAGCCTAATCTTCACTAATTGGAGAAGAATTCAATATGTTTTTATTACCAATTTTGGTATATTTGGATCCCCATTATTGTATAATCAGTTTTAATTAACATCTGTCATACTCTAAAACATATAATGGCTTTCAAATGTTTTTGTTACTGCTCAGATGGGTTATGAATAGCAGACGAATGCATATTTTTAAAAGCCTCACTATTTTACGAACCACGTAGAATTATCGATAGTTTCGCTCCTTTTGCAAATTTAGAAATTAAAAAGTTCTAACTAAGACTTGCTATTACAAAACTACATATTCGAGTTCTCGATAGTTTCGCACTTTTATTTTGCAAAATAATAAATGATAATAACATAATATAAAGTCATCTATAATATATTACTTATTTTCAAAACACTAAGCTGCATATTCGATATATTTTGAAAACGACACACTTTGAAATATCAAAATTATTAGGCTTAAATATAACCAATTTCAGACAAAAATAAAGAACACCAATAACTCTGAAAAGATTCGCTTCAAAAATAAAATTCAAAGAACAACTCTGTTCAAAAATCCAGTGACAACTAAAAGATGGAGTACTGACTGAAATATAAGAAACAACATGTACGTGAAATTAACGGTAGTCATCCCTGGATAAAATTCATTAAACAAAACTAAATGTAATCGACAACTTTCGTTTCTTATTGTTCATATAATAATAATAATAATACTTTACTTTCTTATTTTTCTAGGTAACAATACTTTTCTTTCTTATTGTTCATGTAACAAAACCTTTATTTCTTATTGTTCAGGTAACAATACTTTTCTTTCTTATTGTTCATGTAACAATACCTTTATTTCTTATTGTTCATGTAACAATGCTTTTCTTTCTTATTGTTCATGTAACAATACCTTTCTTACTTATTGTTCATGTAACAATACCTTTATTTCTTATTGTTCAGGTAACAATACTTTCTTTCTTATTGTTCATGTAACAACATCTTTCTTTTCGATTGTTCATGTAACAATGCTTTTCTTTCTTATTGTTCGTGTGATAATACTTTTCTTTCTCGGCCCGACATGGCCAGATGGTTAGGGTGCTCGACTCGCAATCGGCGGGTCGCGGGTTCGAATCCCCGACCCACCAAACA
>NW_013676440.1:6637-14031 GCF_000517525.1 Limulus polyphemus
CCAGTGGCACAGTGATATGTCTGCGGACTTATAACGCTAGAATTCGGGTTTCGATCCCAGTGGTGGGCAGAGCACAGATACTAAACAAGCCCCCCAGTGGCACAGTGATATGTCTGCGGACTTATAACGCTAGAATTCGGGTTTCGATCCCAGTGGTGGGCAGAGCACAGATACTAAACAAGCCCCCCAGTGGCACAGTGATATGTCTGCGGACTTACAGCGCTAGAATTCGTGTTTCGATACCAGTGGTGGGCAGAGCACAGATACTAAACAAGCCCCCCAGTGGCACAGTGATATGTCTGCGGACTTATAACGCTAGAATTCGGGTTTCGATACCCATGGTGGGCAGAGCACAGATACTACACAAGCCCCCAGTGACACAGCGGTATATCTGCGGACTTACAACGCTAGAATCCGGGTTTCGATACCAGTGGTGGCAGATCACAGATAACTCATTGTGTATCTTCGTGCTTAATTACAAATAAATGAATAAAAATAACTACACAAATTCATATACACGATGTGTTGCAAAGACTTACTTGAGAAACTTAAACGATGAAATTTAAATATTTTTTTTCTTATCTGTAATGGCTCTTAAAATCCAGATTTATTCCTTTAAACGTTTCTGAATAGAATATCAAAAAAATAGGTTAAAAATAAATAAAAAACCCATAACCCGAGCGCTTTCGAAAGGTCCACCGGATTGTAAGGTATATATATTTATTTCTATCATAACTGCTTGAACCTACTTGTTTTTCTAACAACAGAAAAATATTTTCTCACGTGACTGACTATCCATTTTCCCAATACAGCTATTGATTTGTGTCCTAGTGCAAAGCTACACAAAAAGCTATTTGAGCTGTGTCCATCACAGGGATCGAGCCCTGAATTTTAATGTTAGCCCTAAAAAACAAAACAAAAAAAACTAAACGCTTCAACGAAATTGTGTCCGTATGTCCGTTCTTCTCAACAGAAACGGACTATTATTGGCAATAATATTCTAAAAAGTTGAATCAAAATCCGATAATTTTTGACTAAACTATACAGCAAGATTGTGCGACAAATTTGTCACCTATGAATCAGATAACTAATTATTTTTATTCTAAAGTCGCGTGCTTGTAATATTGAATAATTCCTCTCAAATAACCTGTATTAAGGACAACCAAGTGTAGTAGCATGTACTATTTTCACGTTCTCCGAGTACTATATTTTCTCCTCCAAGTTCTTGTTAAATTTTCTATAGAATGATATATTTTCCCGTCTAAACATTTAAGTTCTCTCTGAAAAAGCTCTGTTATTCCGTCTAAAAACACGCTTTTAATAACATTCACATAATTGTTAAAAGATTCAACAACTTTCTTTAATATAAAGAAATTAACCAGTGAGCATTTTTCTTTTCAATATCTTTTTTTTCCCACATGCCTTAAAATAATTTCGTACAGTTTAATTTTAGGGACATTTGAGATGTAATACTAAGAAACCGTCAAAAAAGATAAAATTCGCCGATTTAAAGTTGAAAACAATATGTACATAAGAACCTGCTGAAGAGCTTAGTTTAATATTTAAACCAGTAAAACTGGGGTTTAAGAAATAACTTCAAAGTAGGGTTAGAGAAGTTTACAGTAAAGTCTCCTTCACAACTTACCCATTTCGTCTTGCAGTGGGTATTCAACAACGAAAAACTTTAACTGTCCTACGTCTTAACCCGCGTGCAACCACCACACGCTTTTATATTCTCGTAGAACAAACCTTTAGAGATAACGTCACATCAGAGGCAACCAATCAACGATGAGCATTATATATATATATTTCTCGACTCCACATTGCAGGTCCCAAACTTTGAAAGGTTCGTTCTGTACTGCAAGAATTTACCAGAGATAGTTCAGTTGGTGACGGGCTCGATCTCTGAAAAACAACAAACAATAAACAATAATATTTGATTTTCAGTGGGCGTGCATTGTGGGTGGTGACGATAGATTTAAACAAATATTTTTCGTACAAGTACAGTCAGATAAAGGGGCGGGCTGAAACGTATGGAAGGTGATCGCCTCCAACACCTGAAGTTTACTTAAGTAACAATTATCAATACCAAGGGAGCATCTCACAACATTTCCCATAATGCCTCAACCTTGCGCCCGCCCCTTTCATGTAATGACTAGAAGCGTTTTTTTTTTCTCACTTTTCCGGATATCTATGGTGAAGAATGATTAGTCTTATGTTTGTTTGTAGTTAAGCACAAAGCTACACAAAGGGCTATATGTACTCTGTCCACCACGGGTATCGAAACCCGGTTTGTAGCGTTGTAAGTCTACAGACATACCACTTTGCCACTGGGGGGGGGGGCGTTTAGTCTTAACATCTTCCTAAAATACGTAAAGAATAAAAAAGGTAATACGAGCTTTTAGTGAAATTAGAATCTTTCCACGGACAGCAGCAGTTATAAAGTTTGTCAAACTTAATTACAGATTAATAACATTTGTTTAAATTTAATGAAACAATTTAATTCGTTTAGTGGTTTTACTTTCAAATTATTAGGTAAGTATAGGCTTAAACCATAAACGCATCTCATCCAGTAAGTATACAGTTAATTAATGATAATGGCGTGAGTGCATGTTCTTATTTACATAAGTATCTTTTTTTTTCAGTTTGGATTAGTGTTAGCTTCAATATGGAAACATTGATTAATTGATAGCAGGTGACGTTTGTACCCTGTTTATTTTTTACAGTTTTAATTAATTCACTAAACACTCAATACAAATCCAGCATGAAAGATCGTCCCCTAGTGAGCCACTGGTAAGTCTGCGGCCTTACAATGTTAAAATCCAGGGTTAGATTCTTCGCGGTGGACACAGCAAATAGCCCAATGTGGCTTTACTCTAAAACAGACAAACAGGAAAGATTATTCACTGGAAAAGATTAATATCTGACTAATCTTATTATTTGACGGTTTCTATTCCCGAGACCTAAGAAAATGTTATGGAAACGTTTTTCAAATTTTGTTGTATGGACCAATTGGACAGTACACAAACATTGTAAATGGTCAGTTTCTTTTATAGTTCGTGCTATTTGGCTGTACATAAACATTATAAATGGTCAGTTTGCTTTATGGATCGTGCTATTAGACTGTAACAAACATTGTACATAGGCAGTTTGTTCTTTGGACCTATTGGACCGTACACAAACATTGTAAAAGGACAGTTTGTTCTATATATCTTGATATTGTACTGTACACAAACATTGTAAAAGGACAGTTTGTTCTATATATCTTGATATTGTACTGTACAGAAACATTGTAAAAGGACAGTTTGTTCTATATATCTTGATATTGTACTGTACACAAACATTGTAAAAGGACAGTTTGTTCTATATATCTTGATATTGTACTGTACACAAACATTGTAAAAAGACAGTTTGTTCTATACATCTTGATATTGGACCGTACACAAACATTGTAAAGGACAGTTTGTTCTATATATCTTGATATTGTACTGTACACAAACATTGTAAAAAGACAGTTTGTTCTATACATCTTGATATTGTACTGTACACAAACATTGTAAAAGGACAGTTTGTTCTATACATCTTGATATTGGACCGTACACAAACATTGTAAAGGACAGTTTGTTCTATATATCTTGATATTGTACTGTACACAAACATTGTAAAAGGACAGTTTGTTCTATACATCTTGATATTGTACTGTACACAAACATTGTAAAAGGACAGTTTGTTCTATAGATCTTGATATTGGACTGTACACAAACATTGTAAATGGTCAGTTTGCTTTGTGGATAGTGCTACTGGATTGTACATAAACATTGTAAGTGGTCAGTTTGTATTGTGGAGCGTGATATTGGACTGTAGACAAATATTTAAATGGTCAGTTTGTTTTTACTAGAAATATTCGGCCAGCACTTAACCAGAAGACGAGAGCATTGCCGCTACAACTTCAATAGTGAAAATGTAAATAAAATAATATAAACCAAACTTCAATGGATGAGCCCCCAGTGGCACAGCGGTATGTCTGCGGACTTACAACGCTAGAATCCGGGTTTCGATACCCGTGGTGGGCAGAGCACAGATAGCCCATTGTGTAGCTTTGTGCTTAATTACAAACAAACAAACAAATCAATGGATGAATATAAAGCGGAATGAAAGCTAAAAGAAGAATAAATCAGAATTAATGGAACAATTTCCTAACCCTAACCTTTATTTTTTTTCCTTTTGATATCTTTAGATAATGAAGATTAAATTAAAGTTTATCGAGAACAGGATCGTTAAAAATTATTTCAGATAGGGTAATGAAAGTCAATGAAAGTGACATCTACTGTTAGGCTAGGTGAACTAATTTTGATTTTTTTAGCTTGTAGGAGTTTGTGTAGTGCACCCATTGATCTGATACTTTATATAGTTAGGCTTAAATACAACGGAATAAAACATATTGTATTAGATCATGTTTTTTGTTTAAGCAGAATTCTAGGATACAGGGGGAAACTATTATCCAATTGTACTTCCTTAGTGATGAAAAAAGATAAGTTTTTTGTTTTTTCCTCAGTATTGTTGGAAAAATTGGGACCTCAGTTTCGTTTGTTAGGTCGGTTGTAAACCGACAGCTGACTGCTAACAAAGTACTCTGGTGGCGTGTTCCTAAATTTAAATTGAACGTGTGCGGATTATATCATGTTATATGATCTGAGATAATTACCTTCAAAGTACGTGTTTTGCAGTGATTGCTGTCGTCACCATACTGAAATTAATTATCAAACTATATAAACAAACAACATAGTTATTTTGCACAACCGATAGAGGGCGTATAGTAGTTTACGTAACGGCAAGCTTCATATTTTATGGCGCGTGTGCCTCATAAAGGTAGAATTATAAGTTCATGTTAAAATAAATCAAGAAATATTCCAATAACCGAATTTTTGGACATGTTTATGATAGGTTACTCTACACCAAATACGTCATCTCAGTGTTAGACATGGAATACCAGATCATTCGTGGGTCACGTGAGACGTCATGTCAATAAGTTTGATTATTACTGCAGTAATTGGATAAATAAATATTATAAACTAGCAAGGATAATTTTTATTACATTATTACCCAGTTAAGAAGTCTTCTATATAGTTCCCAAATAATACTACAAAGTTACGTGTATTTTCCGTTTTCAAGCTCAAGCTGGAAAAACAAAAAACAGATTAAAGAAATCAGTAAATTTTGTTTGTTGTTTGATATTTTCTTATAGATCAGAAAGCTACATAATTGGTTATCTGTCATCTGCGAGTTGAAGTCCGTTTTCTAGTTTTATAAGCCAGGAAACTTGCCGCTCAGCCACCAGGGGGCTAAAATTAGCAAAAACAAATAGTTAGACGCCAGTACTATTCAATAAGACAAAGTACCATCATATTTCAAATAAAATGTAAGTCATCTATTTAGTGTTACGGACAACATGTAAATCACCTTTTTAGTGTTACGGATAAAATGTAAATCATCTGTTTAGTGTTACGAATAAAATGTAAGTCTTCTCTTAAGTGTTACGGATAAAATGTAAGTCATCTATTTAGTGTTACGGATAAAATATAAGTCAACTATTTAGTGTTACTGATAAAATATAAGTCATCTATTTAGTGTTACGGATAAAATGTAAGTCATCTATTTAGTGTTACGGATAAAATGTAAATCATCTCTTCAGTGTTACGGATAAAATGTAAATCATATATTTAGTGTTACGGATAAAATGTAAATAATCTATTTAGTGTTACGAATAAAATGTAAGTCATCTATTTAGTGTTACGGATAAAATGTAAACCATCTCTTCAGTGTTATGGATAAAATGTAAATCATCTCTTCAGTGTTACGGATAAAATGTAAATCATCTCTTCAGTGTTACGGATAAAATGTAAATCATCTATTTATTGTTACTGATAAAATGTAAGTCTTCTATTTAGTGTTACGGATAAAATGTAAATCATCTATTTAGTGTTACTGATAAAATGTAAGTCATCTATTTAGTGTTACAGATAAAATGTAAATCATCTCTTCAGTGTTACGGATAAAATGTAAGTTATCTCTTCAGTGTTATGGATAAAATGTAAATCATCTCTTCAGTGTTACGGATAAAATGTAAATCATCTATTTAGTGTTACGGATAAAATGTAAGTCAACTATTTAGTGTTACGGATAAAATGTAAGTTATCTCTTTAGTGTTATGGATAAAATGTAAATCATCTCTTCAGTGTTACGGATAAAATGTAAGTCATCTATTTAGTGTTATGGATAAAATGTAAGTTATCTCTTTAGTGTTACGGATAAAATGTAAATCATCTCTTCAGTGTTACGGATAAGATGTATGTCAACTATTTAGTGTTACTGATAAAATATAAGTCAACTATTTATTGTTACGGATAAAATGTAAGTCATCTATTTAGTGTTACGGATAAAATGTAAATCATCTATTTAGTGTTACGGATAAAATGTAAGTCATCTATTTAGTGTTACGGATACAATGTAAGTCATCTATTTAGTGTTATGGATAAAATGTAAATCATCTATTTAGTGTTACGGATAAAATGTAAGTCATCTATTGAGTGTTACGGATAAAATGTAAATCATCTCTTCAGTGTTACTGATAAAATGTAAGTCATCTATTTAGTGTTACGGATAAAATGTAAGTCATCTATTTAGTGTTACAGATAAAATGTAAATCATCTCTTTAGTGTTACAGATAAAATGTAAGTCAACTATTTAGTGTTACTGATAAAATGTAAATCATCTCTTCAATGTTATAGATAAAATGTAAGTAATTTTTTAATGTTTGTTGATTCATGTATTTCAATATTTGGAGGTTCCAAATCTCTACAAGGCTAAAAATCGGGTTTCGATACCCATAGCGCATTGTGTGGTTTGTGCTTGACTACAAACAAACAAACAAACAAATCCTCACACAGTTTTGTTCTCTTCTTTTGTATAAAATGTTGACAAACTTGAAAACTGTCAACAAAAGCAAAGTTTTCAAAACACACGTTTCCTTACTTAACACCAGTCCCTCCGATGGGAAAGCGGAAAGTCTACGAACTTACAACGCTAAAATCCGGGATTCGACTCCCCGCGGTGGACAGAGTACAGATAGCCCATTGTGTAACTTTGCGCTTAATTCCAAACAAACAAACACAGGGTATAACTGAAAGGAGTGACCATAAAAAAAAATCAATAAGAAAATTTTAAACAGGAAAAAAGAAATATTTGACTGTTCAGTGGCAAATATACACATATTTAAACTATTTAATTTGTTACAAATATATATACATATATATATAAACTATTTAATTGGTTACACACACATATTTTTATATAGATAAACTATTTAATTGGATACATATATATATATATATATA
>NW_013676440.1:14963-17909 GCF_000517525.1 Limulus polyphemus
TTGAAGAACAGAATGGTAAGCAGTAAATGATATAATTTGACTTTTCCAACGTTGTTGAAGAACAGAATGGTAAGTAGTGAATGATATAATTTCACTGTTCAATGTTTCTCAAGAAATGTTGTATTTGTCTGGTTAATAAAATTCTGTACATTTTATACTGAAGACAATAACGATGGTTATTAACAATTTTGTAATTGTTCTTAAAGGTGAGCATGCCTCCCAGAATGTTTTGATAATTTAATGATATTAGATTGAATCTTGAGCCTTTTTAACTACAAATACTGCATCCATACAACGTAATGTACTGAATTAAAAGAAGCAAGTTTTAATACATAAGTTTTAGCTAGACATGCCATGAAAAAGTGGTCAGGTCATGGTCTGACTGACCTTACTGCTTTCTACGACCCTGAATATCGTGGAACGTGCAGAAGAATATTGAGATTAAAACGCCTTCTGCAAAGTAATATAACTTTATTCAGATCTATAAAACTTCTTGTGTCTCAGCCGTGTATGGTTTAGTGGCTTAACTATCGGGCTGCGTCCGGAAGGTCCGGAATTCGAGAAACGATGATGTTGAACATGTTGGGAAGTTCATAAAAAATGACAGTCATTCCAGTTATTCGGTCCAAAGAACCAAACAAAAACCGCTGTGGCGGTGGATGCTACAGATATTATGATCAGTTGTTCAAAATTAGGGGAGCTAGACCTGAAACCCAGAGGTCGATTAACTCCAAGTAAACATAAAGTTACCATTCAGGTTGGAAATTCCAACTCCATTTGTATCTTACCTGAGCCAGTGATGAGAATTGTGTGTTAACATATACATTGTTGTAACGTTTATTTTAAAACAAAACAGGTGTTTCTACCATCACTTTGCTTTTTTTTTTCAGATTGATTTAACACGCGTTATTTCCAGAGTTAACCTTCTTAGGTAGTTTGAAGACTGAAACGTTGTCCATAACCCATTTATAGGTTAATGATTTCTTAACCATTAAATATTAAAGAGTACAGCATAATAATAAATATTGTTGTGAAACACAAACTAAACAACGAAGTTCATATTAAAATAGATCTTTTGAGCAGCATCAGACCCGTGACCTTTTTTATTTCCGACTTTGTATTAAAGATAATTTATTAATTATGAGTATAGATGGCGCTACTTAAAGCCAGCAGGACAAACTTACTTCTTTCTACTCTGGACGTATAAATCACCATTTTATGTTAACTGAAGGATATTTCACACAAACAGACACCCAAAACTTCACAAAAGAAAAACGGTAACACACAAGTTTAAATTCTCTAACATAGTGTACAGAAATTCCAATAACAAACAATATGAAAGTTCTTTAAGGAAACACCAAATGTAAAGTTATATTTATAGAAATATCAGTGTAGCATAGAAAAAATTAAATCCTGGGTTCCTTAGAGCAGATTTATCTGATGGTGTGGTTAGCCATAAACAGGGACATTTTTAGATTGATTGGCGTTATAAATGGAAGTGATTTACGTGTTTATTGGAGTTACAACATAAATAATTTATGTGTTGACTAGCGTTACAACATAAATAATTTATGTGTTGACTGGTGTTACAACATAAATAATGAATATGGTTACTAGCGTTACAACATAAATAATGAATATGGTTACTAACGTTACAACATAGATAATGTATATTTTTACTGGCGTTAACACAAAAAAGATTCACTGTAGCTAACATCAAGTTATAATAAAAACCTACAGGTTTGTAATAGTTCAATTAAAGAATGTTCTAGCTTCTTCAGAAATGATGGAGGTTCTCTTCTTGAAACAGGCAATTAAAAGGTTCGTGATAACTAATGTAAAATATATTGTAGACTAGCTGGAGTACTCGTCCCCTGGACGGAAGTTATATAAATTCATGATTAATGAAAGGTTATCTTAAGACATGAAAATCTGCTTCCCTTATATGTAATTGTATAAAAACGCCCATAAAACCTGCAAAATGTAAAATGCGAAACTGAAAATTTGTATGGAACTCCCCATAGACCCAATGAACCTCCACACCAAATTTGGTGAAGATCCATCCACACCCTGCGAAGTAATTATATGGGCATACAACATACAGTACTATTATATTAATATTGATTATCTAGAAATGGTGTAGGTTCTTCGTGGTTTAAACAGGAACATGCATCATTTGGTAAAATTATATCTTCTTCCTTTCGATGAAACAACAACAGAAAAGTCCGATTGTTCTTTAGCTTATAAAATGAAAGATTCTGCCACGCGAAAATTCGAGATTTTGTTTATACAAATCTAGAAGCAGAGCGGACTTGTAACGGAGTTTATGTTAGTAAAAAAAAACCTGGATGATTCGATATCTGTAAGTCACACAAACAAACATTCTTTCATCGAAAGTAAAATTAGAACTCGGTTTTATCGCGTCATAAAATCAACTAGTGTACGTGATCAAGGCTTTTCTAAACAGTCTTCCATAGATTAGATCCCCTGTCACGTTAAGTCAACATTCTCTTGTTCTGTTTGGAATCTTTTGTCGATGAGTTTTATATTTCACTAAAACGAACAGCAAAAGGACTTCTGACCATAAAGGATGAAAGAAACTGAGAAGAATGAAGATTTTTTTTTGTCACCAGGAAATATTTACAGTACTCCGTTTTGATTATTTCTTTAATGAATGGACAGTTTCGATAAGTTACGTACGTGACATGGATTGAAAACTTAAATGTTAATAATAAATTAGGTTTAGATGTAAGTACTTATTTTGTTTGCAATAAAAATCACACCGACGGATAAGAGTGGGCAGAACGACATATGTAAAATCCATGTTTTGTAAGATATTCTATATATGATATATTTATAGGAAGATATTCTATATATGATATATTTATAGGAAGATATTCTATATATGATATATTTATAGGAAGATATTCTATATATGATCTATTT
>NW_013676441.1:0-1179 GCF_000517525.1 Limulus polyphemus
CCTGTAAACACCTTTCCCTAGAGCAATGATTGTACAATTCCCTGTAAACACCTTTCCCTGGATCAATGATTGAACAATTCCCTGTAAACACCTTTCCCTAGAGCAATGATTGTACAATTCCCTGTAAACACTTTTCCCTAAAGCAAGGGGGGAAAAGTGGACCTTTTCTTTTACACACACACAATTTAAGTAACTTATGTGAAAGTTTATTTAAAAATATCAGAAGATAGTGGACCCGTGAAAGTCAACGTGTAACATCAATAGCACATTACATGTATCACACATTACCGTTACGTCAACATGTAACATCAACAGCACACTACGAGCATCACACAATACCTTAACGTCAACGTGTTACATCAATAGCACACTACGTGTATCACACAATACCTTAACGTCAACGTGTAACATCAATAGCACAATAAGTGTATCACACAATACCTTCATGTAAACATGTAACATCAATAGCACACTACGTGTATCACACAATACCTTAACGTCAACGTGTAACATCAATAGCACACTAAGTGTATCACACAATACCTTCACATGTAACATCAATAGGACAGTACGTGTATCACACATTAACTTCACTTCAACGTGTAACATCAGTAGGGCACTACGTGTATCACACGTTAACTTCACATTTTACAAGAGTGACTGAGACCGGTAAACTTGATAAAATACGATTAGAACACCATCCTGATACTCCAGTACTGGAACAGTCCTACTGCTACTCTAGTTGTTGAAAAGTTTTTCATTCAGATTACTTTAATAACAATGTCGTGTTCACGGTCATCAGATATTAAATGTTTAACTAAAGTAAACTGTTAATTAATTCACTGAAAACGCTGTAGGGTGAATCCTACTTTAAATGTCAATATATATGTACGTGACTAAAATAGTTCCTTAAAAAAATCTTAACACGATGAAAGTCAATCTAGGAATAAAGGTGTAGTTTTAATGTTAGAACTAGGATTAAATAGTAACAAACTACTGTTGTGTAGTTTTAATGTTAGAACTAGGATTAAATAGTAACAAACTACTGTTGTGTAGTTTTAATGTTAGAACTACGATTAAATAGTAACAAACTACTGTTGTGTAGTTTTAATGTTAGAACTACGATTAAATAGTAACAAACTACTGTTGTGTAGTTTTAATGTTAGAACTAGGATGAAA
>NW_013676441.1:1641-5792 GCF_000517525.1 Limulus polyphemus
GAACTAGGATGAAATAGTAACAAACTACTGTTGTGTAGTTTTAATGTTAGAACTAGGATGAAATAGTAACAAACTACTGTTGTTGTTGGATTTACTAAGGTGTAGTTTTAATGTTAGAACTACGATTAAATAGTAACAAACTACTGTTGTGTAGTTTTAATGTTAGAACTAGGATTAAATAGTAACAAACTACTGTTGTTAGATTTACTAAGGTGTAGTTTTAATGTTAGAACTAGGATTAAATAGTAACAAACTACTGTTGTGTAGTTTTAATGTTAGAACTACGAGGTTAAGCACTATAAAAGTCAACAGTATATTTCTAACGACACGGATTATTTTACAGTGTGGTGAAACTATGTCAGGAGGGGACATCTGCGTCACAGCTGACAGGTTAGGCCCAGACTGCTGGTGGCACCCGGCTTGTTTCGTATGTTGGGACTGCAGGGAATTGTTGGTCGACCTGATCTATTTCACCCAGGACCGAACACTCTACTGCGGTCGGCATCACGCCGAAACCTTGAGACCACGATGTGCGGCGTGTGACGAGGTAAGATGTGTAATTGTCACTCGGGCGCTGGACTGGGCGTGGCCCAGAGATTTGCGTATTCTGACTGTGAATCCGAGGGCTCTTTGCCGTAGAAATCCGCACTTTAGGGTCGTGACTGTAATATAAGTGTGACAGTCAAATCCAACCATTCAATGAGACAGAAGGAGTAGCCCAGGAATTAGCGATGGAGGCATTTGACTATCTGTCATCCATCTAGCCTATCGCTTCACAGTTAGGGATGGCTATGCTGTAGGTGCTTAACCAGGGGGAGTGGGGGTGAAGGGACACGTGCCACTCCTCTATGAGTAGTTTTTTTAGTAACATATTTTCTCGTCTGGTTTGCTCGCCACTTCTTGTTTACACCCCCTCACTTTTAACAAAGTTAGGCGCACATGGGCTTAGACGTTGATAGTCCTTGGGTAGTTTGACGTGATAATTGTAAATAAACATTTATTTAACGTGTGTAACCAACGTGTGAAGTTATTTGTAACGAGCGCTTATTTTCCATTCTAAGATGTCGTGGGTTCGAATCCTGTCACCGAACATGCTCGCCATTTCAGCTGTGGGGGCGTTATAATGTGAAAATCAATCCCACTATTCGTTGGTAAAAGGGTAGCCCAAGAGTTGGCGCCGAGTGCTGTTGACTAGCTGCCTTTCCTCTAGTTTGTCGCTTCTAAATTAGGTACGGCTAGCGCAGATAACCCTCGAGTAAACAAACATCGGGTGTTCGCTATCTTTCCTACTCTGTGATAGTTTTTGATAAACAAAAGGTGTTGCTGGATTTACAGGTTCTTCCCACTACATATCAAAATTCTGTTGATGATACACATACAAAGTCACTACTCATGGTCATTCTGTTATGTATAAGTGATATTTATTTGTTTTTCAGATAAACGAAAATAAACATGGTGTCTCTGGAACCATAGGTGATTTGTAGCTTTTCTACATTTCCGATATGACTTATTATGGTGCTGTCAAAACATGAGAAGGTAGGGTTAATCCAAACTTGTTTCCAATTACAAGGACAGCATGTGAAACACATTGTTACGACAGCGGAAGTCACGTGACGCTGGGAGCATGCGTGGTGAATTTCTCGAATAATCGGGGAACTCCGCGAATGTTTGAGATGCTTCTTTGTTAGTATATAAGCCTGGCAGAGAAAAGCCAGGAAGCTAAGCGAGCAGTAGTTACGGTGAGTTTAGGGCAATTCACGATTTTGTTTCGAGCTAGTGTGTGTTTTGCACTCGTAGAGAGCAAAATTATCGAGATTGTGAATCGCTGTAATTTATAACGTGTATTATAAAAGTTGTTAAGTTTAAAGTGACGAGAAACGTACTGACTGTGGAATTAAATTAACCGAGAAGAATCCTGTAAACATGAGGACAGAGAAGACCGGTTTACACATGTATAATACAGAACGTTAAATTAACAGAGAAGAACCCTGTAAACAAGAGAACAGAGAAGACCGGTTTACACATGTATAATACAGAACGTTAAATTAATCTAGAAGAATCCTGTAAACAAGAGAACAGAGAAGACCGGTTTACACATGTATAATACAGAACGTTAAATTAACCTAGAAGAACCCTGTAAACAAGAGGACAGAGAAGACCAGTTTACACGTTTATAATACAGGACATTAAATTAATCTAGAAGAACCCTGTAAACAAGAGAACAGAGAAGACCGGTTTACACATGTATAATACAGAACGTTAAATTAACCTAGAAGAACCCTGTAAACAAGAGGACAGAGAAGACCGGTTTACACATGTATAATACAGAACGTTACATTAATCTAGAAGAATCCTGTAAACAAGAGGACAGAGAAGACCGGTTTACACGTTTATAATACAAGATGTTAAATTAACCTAGAAGAACCCTGTAAACAAGAGGACAGAGGAGACTGGTTTACACGTTTATAATACAGAACGTTACATTAATCTAGAAGAATCCTGTAAACAAGAGAACAGAGAAGACCGGTTTACACGTTTATAATACAGAACGTTAAATTAATGTAGAAGAATCCTGTAAACAAGAGAACAGAGAAGACCGGTTTACACGTTTATAATACAGAACGTTAAATTAATGTAGAAGAATCCTGTAAACAAGAGAACAGAGAAGACCGGTTTACACATGTATAATACAGAACGTTAAATTAACCTAGAAGAATCCTGTAAACAAGAGAACAGAGAAGACCGGTTTACACATGTATAATACAGAACGTTAAATTAATGTAGAAGAACATAGAACTTTACGAGCAAGGCAGTATTTTTAAATATTTGAAATAGAAAAACTTGTATAAGTAATGATTATGGACCATGCTTACATGGCGTATGTAAGGTCGTTACAAGGTTTACATGGTGTTTTGTAAGGTCGTTACAAGGTTTACATGGTGTTTTGTAAGGTCTTTACAAGGTTTACATGGTGTATGTAAGGTCGTTACAAGATTTACATGGTGTTTGTAGGTCGTTATATATCTAACATGATGTTTTAGAGGTCGTTATAAGGTTTACATGGTGTTTTGTAACAAACACCATGTAAACTATATAACGACCTACAAAACACCATGTAAACTATATAACGACCTACAAAACACCATGTAAACTATATAACGACCTACAAAACACCATGTAAACTATATAACGACCAGGTCGTTATAAGGTTTACATGGTGTTTGAAGGTCGTTATAAGGTTTACATGGTGTTTGTAGGTTTAAGATAATTAATGGAAGATCTGTTTATGACGCATGTATTAGTTTTATTGGATTGCCACGTGGTATGTAAAGTGTGTTGCTGTTGTTATTATTTTACTTTTATTCATGCTTTCAATAACATATAGGCATGTAAATTCAGCTTTAACTTTTTATTGTAACTGTTACTTTATCGGTAAAAAGTAAATCTCACTTTTACCAGCTTATCTTCGCCGACGAGTGTACAGAGGCCGAAGGGATGACCTGGCACATGGAACACTTCCGTTGCTACGAGTGTGACCTGAGTCTCGGCGGTCAGAGGTACATCATGAACGAAGGACGCCCTTACTGCCTAACCTGCTTCGATCTCATGTTTTCTGAATATTGTGATACCTGTGGAGAACCGATTGGCGTGGACCAGGGTCAGATGACCCACGAGGAGCAGCACTGGCACGCGACGGAGAACTGTTTCCGATGTCACACGTGCTATGTACCTTTACTTGGTCTACCTTTCTTACCAAGACGCGGACTCATTTATTGCTCTATAGAGTGCAGCAAAGGTAAGAAACACGGGAGACAGGCGTATCCCACATTTATCCGAAGTGACGTACAGTACAACAGAGGTATGAATTTGAGTTAACAATACACCCAAGTTAAAAACACTGGACCATCGATCAGCTATATTTCTTAAGTCCACCAGTCAAAACATTGAAATCACCAATCAAAGTAATTATGGTATAAAAACCACCACTAGGTGGTTAATGTAATTATAAAAGAACCGGAATATTTGGTGTTAATTCCTAGAATTACCAGTAACACATAGACTGTCGTGTTTTTAAATGTTAATTCCTAGAATTACCAGTAACATATAAACTGTCGTGTTTTTAAATGTTAATTCCTAGAATTACCAGTAAC
>NW_013676441.1:6792-15088 GCF_000517525.1 Limulus polyphemus
TAGAATTACCAGTAACTTCCTAGAATTACCAGTAACATATAGACTGTCGTGTTTTTAAATGTTAATTCCTAGAATTACCAGTAACATATAAACAGTCGTGTTTTTAAATGTTAATTCCTAGAATTACCAGTAACATATAAACAGTAGTGTTTTTAAATGTTAATTCCTAGAATTACCAGTAACATATAGACTGTCGTGTTTTATATGTTAATTCCTAGAATTGCCAGTAACATATAGACTGTAGTGTTTTAAATGTTAATTCCTAGAATTGCTAGTAACATATAGACTGTAGTGTTTTATATGTTAATTCCTAGAATTGCTAGTAACATATAGACTGTAGTGTTTTATATGTTAATTCCTAGAAGTACAAGTAACATATAGACTGTAGTGTTTTATATGTTAATTCCTAGAATTACCAGTAACATATAGACTGTCGTGTTTTTAAATGTTAATTCCTAGAATTACCAGTAACATATAGACTGTAGTGTTTTTAAATGTTAATTCCTAGAATTACCAGTAACATATAGACTGTCGTGTTTTTAAATGTTAATTCCTAGAATTACCAGTAACATATAGACTGTCGTGTTTTATATGTTAATTCCTAGAATTACCAGTAACATATAGACTGTAGTGTTTTAAATGTTAATTCCTAGAATTACCAGTAACATATAGACTGTCGTGTTTTTAAACAAAGTTTCCTAAACTGTTTAAACGTCCATGTCTTCCTTGGCCACAGGAAACCTGGTAGCATATGAGACAAAAATACCACGAATATTGTAATTAACCCCGCTAAGTACTAGGAGACAAATAAAAATACCACGAATATTGTAATTAACCCTGCTAAGTACTAGGAGACAAAATAAAAATACCACGAATATTGTAATTAACCCCGCTAAGTATTAGGAGACAAAATAAAAATACCACGAATATTGTAATTAACCCCGCTAAGCACTAGTGGGGTCCCGTGATTTTATCACCTTTTGTTTTTCCAGTCGTTACAATGAGTGCTGTAACAGAAACTTAAAATTAACCAGGATCTATAAAAGAAGTGGCCCAAACTTGGCGGTTACTTTACCAGAGGCTTAATATGTTGTTTGCATAGCGAGTTATTTATTTTTGTTATGAAAGGGTAATTTTATGTCGAATTACTTGATAGTTTTTCTCAACTAATACTTATTAAATTAATTTATGCGCATGCGCCTCTTTATATGAAAGCCCACCTTGTTTCTTCTAATCATTCTACAATATTGGACACAAGTATAAATTTTGGAAAGGTAGGAGTCATTTTTAGCTAAGATAATCAGTTATAAGATTAGATGTTGCTTCATACAAGTGAACATTGTAGTAATGTTTGTTTTTACCATAGTTTAATATTTTATTTCAGGGCAAACGCGCAGACCAAAGAATCTAAACAAAGATTTAGTATCGCCATCTACCGGAAATAATGAGCAAAAATGTGATATATTGTCTCCAAGGCTTAGTGAAGTGTCAACGAAGAGTAATTTTCTGATGCCATCACGAAGTTATCAAGATAGTATTTCTTCAAAGCAGGTTGAGAAAATCTATGAAGAACAGTTTGTCCCAAATATTCCACGAAGTTACACGGACTTGGAAGTTCTAGGTGCCAAAGGGTTGATTAATCCAGTCAGCCAGACTAAGGGACCCTCAAATGAGTTATATTCCCCAATCGGGATGGACGTACTAGAAAAATTACGGTGTTTACACAACCAGTGCCGTCTACCGACCAAACAACATACAAGTTGCAGAAACAAGAAAGAGACACTAGCTCCCCCTGCCGAACAGTTATCAGTTAGTTCGCCAGGCTTAAATCGGGTGTCGCAAATATCTTCCAGTTTAACTTTCGGAAACAAAATTCCGCCTACAAACTCCGTCCACTCCGGATTCCCGCGAGATCATATTCTGCGTCCAATCGTCAGGTCAAACTCGAGCGCGAACAATAATGGTGGATCTTCTAAAAACCTGTCTGTTCGGTTTAATCCAGTTCTCATAAAACATCCGTTCGAAAATGATGCAAGAAGTGACAGAATAAAGGAATCGCACTGTTGTACATTTACACACACTAGCCGTGACGTCATGGGTGAAAGTACAGCGTCATCCATAGATTCTTCGCCACTTCGGGCTCACGGGAAGAAAACTGGAAAGTTGTCCAAACGATCTTCGTGTCACCCTCGCGACAGAGATAACCTGAACTCAACCGCAAAATCTAAAATACCGCTTTCAGCTCACGAGACCAGACGAACATCGCACAGAATTCAGTTACCTTTGGTAAAAGACGACAAAACAAACGAGATAAGCCTTCAAAGGCCTAGCGAAAGAGAAGAGGATGAGTCTTGTAGCACTTGTTCCACTTCCAGTTCCGAGGACTTACTCTACGAACTTCCTCCAAGACGAGAGTATGGTGGTGTCAGAATATCCTGCGTTAGCAATGACGCATTAATGGTTGCTAAGCAACATGCCAAACGACCACCAGATGGAAGCACAGAGCAAACCGAAGATAAAAACTGTATTATATCCTGACGTTTCTCTAAACTAATCATTTCCCTTTGGAAAATAAATACTAAGGATTTTTATTTTCAATTTGCAACTGCTTAAAACAGAAATTCTCTAAACAAAAATGACCCCACTATATTCTCGTTTCAATTTCTCAGAGATGATAAATTTTCTAGGATTTTCAAAAATAAGCCAGGAATCCACAGTGGACGATCTTAGATCATTTTAAACTGATACATTAGTCTTGTAAGGCCCCAGTGACTCAACAGCAAGTCTGAATAAAGGCTCATAACATTAAAAACCGGATATTCGATACCCGTGGTGGGCACAACACATATAATCCATTGTGTAGTTTTGTGCTTAATAACAAAATAAACATTAGTCTTTTACACCTATATAATAAAGCATATTCTCATAACACACCCTTGCCAGTGACTATAAAATGGCCGACATGGAAAAATTATTATAGTATCTTATTGAGTGCTAACTAGAATATAATAAATAACATTAATATTTTTTTTTCGCCGGAATTACTTCCATTTAAATAAATCCGTCGAAGAAAAAAAAATAGGTCTGAAAGTCCACAAGTTTTACACTTTTAAGTCTTAACATAACTAGTTCACAAATTAAACTTGACATTTTTAGATTATACAAGACACAAAGGGAAAAAATGCGTGATAACTCTTTACATTTCAATGCCTATCGCAAAGTCATGCTTTGTGTAATAACACATTAGGCCTATTTATGATTTTGTATCTAAAATCAAGTCACCTGTGGTGCGTGTTTAACTACGGAATTGACCGCCATATTTAGTATTATTATTCAAAAGGTACAATGTAATATCACGTTAGGCCTATAACGATTTTATATCAAAATCAAATCACCTGTGATGTGTGTTTAACTACGGAATTGACCGCCATATTTAGTATTATTATTCAAAAGGTACAATGTCATATCACGTTAGGCCTATGATGATTTTATATCTAAAGATCAAGTCACCTGTGGTGCTGTGTGTTTAACTACGGAATTGACCGCCATATTTCGTATTATTATTCAAAAGGTACAATGTCATATCACGTTAGGCCTATGATGATTTTATATCTAAAATCAAGTCACCTGTGGTGTGTGTGTTTAACTACGGAATTGACCGCCATATTTCGTATTATTATTCAAAAGGTACAATGTCATATCACGTTAGGCCTATGATGATTTTATATCTAAAATCAAGTCACCTGTGGTGTGTGTTTAACTACGGAATTGACCGCCATATTTAGTATTATTATTCAAAAGGACAAGAAAATGTGTATACATAAAACACAAGTTATTTTTATAACACCAATGTAGAAATAAATCTGTACACTCTGCATTGTGTGGCTGTTTAAAGTATTTAACTAAGCTATCTGTCAAGGAATTTAACATCATATTAATTGCTATATGTTTAAACTGTACACGTATTTTACAATAAATATCATCCATCTATCAAACTGATATTTAGTTTATCGTATTCCTCCCTTTAAGGCAGGATTTGACCCTTAAAACTGGACAAATTTACATGCTGAGGGAACACTTATAACCTTTAAGTTGAACACAAAACAAAAATATGATGTTACAATCTCTGAAAGTACACTTTCAGTCATATATATAAATAAATACATAACATAAACTGTTTTAATACCATAACTTTACTTAGCAATGATAAAATTGATACACGTGCTTTGTGTGAACATCCTCAAAGTTTGTATTTAAACTTTGCAAATTTTCTGCAACGTTAAAGAGCTATGGGCAATTAATTTTAATTAATGCCTTTGTTAGTGGTAATTAGTCTCATAACTAGACAATTGGTAAAGATTTTTTTGGAATATTAATAAATTCAAGCAATGGAAGAGTGTAATATCAACAAGTGTGCTAAATTTCATGCTGATATTGGATTTAATAGTGAAATGAAAACAAACTATACTTTTATTTTTAATAACTTATTGCAGGTTAATTAGTAAAGATTGTAAGACAAAAATGAATTAAACTTTCGATGTAAGCTAAACTTGAAATATTGGGGGCGCTCTTTAAGGTCAGTGCTACATGGACGCTTAAATAATAATAAAAGGGGTCGCTAATAAGGAATCAATTCTCACCTTTAAGTTTTCCTCGACAGTCGCTACTGTTACTTGCTAAATACGGCCTTTAGTTTTCACGATTGATTAGATAACGCCATTTTCCCAAAGAGAACACCTTTGTTGGATATAAAAGCAGGATTGGAAGATTTCGCTAGAAAAAAATAGTTATCCAACTAACAAGAAAGGGTGAGAAAAGAGAACGCGTGGTTCTAGGAGTTAACAGTACGGAATCATTTCGTTATAAAAATAATTATGTATATTTTCCGCAGGTACCAAAAAAAACGGGTATTTATCTAACGTTCTCGGGGATTGTTTTCAGAGGAAATAAAAAGACTGGTGACTAGATCTAAATGTATTAAGCCTAACATAACAAAAGTTGAACTGATAGCCCTTAAACAATTACGGGAAAAATAATAATGTGATTATTACGAATTATTGTGATTATTTAAGTAAAACGAGTGAATTATTAAGTAACCAAGAGCTTTATAAACTTTTAATTAACAACCCGACTAAAAATAAAAAGACTGGTGAGTAGATCTAAATGTATTAAGCCTAACATAACAAAAGTTGAACTGATAGCCCTTAAACAATTACGGGAAATATAATATTGTGATTATTTAAGTAAAACGAGTGAATTATTAAGTAACCAAGAGCTTTATAAACTTTTAATTAACAACCCGACTAAAAATATAGAAAATAAACTGAGCCAATTTTTATTAGATTTAAAAAAAGAAACTTATTAAATGCTTCTCTTTACAATTTTTTGAGATCTAGTGATGCAAAAACAACATACATTTATGGGTTGCCTAGTTACACAAACAAGTTGTACCTCTCGGGCCTATTGTATCCACTAGAGGAACGTTTAACTATAACGTAGGTAAATTTTTATCCTGGATATTTAGACCTTATGCATTACAGGTAGAATGTGTTATTAAAAATACAGAACATTTTACCAAGTTATTATGTACCTTGTAGTTTTTTTAGATAGTTTTGATGTTGTTTTATTATTTACTCAAGTACCAATCAACGAATCTATTGACTGTGCTCTTTCTTGTTTTATACATGATGAAAATCCAAGAACACAACCATCTCCACAAGTTTTAAAACGAATGTTAATTTTTACAACAAAACGAACTGTATTTCAATTTAATGAGGAAATTTATGATCAGGTTGAGGGAATAAGTATGGGCAGTCCATTAGCACCCGTTCTAGCTAATATCTTTATATTATATGCTGGATTATAAAGTTAAAAGTACCGTTAATCTAAGATTAGGTTTTTTGTCAGATATGTTGATGATACATTTGCTGGCTTTGTTTCTGGACAAATGGTTGAAAAGTTTAGTATTTTTAAATTCGCTACATTCTAATATCAAATTTACCCACGAGAATGAGGGTGAGTTATCTTTTCTTAATATCATGGTTAGTAGGGTTAATAATGCTTTTAAAACGAAAGGAAACTCATACTGATTTGTACTTGAAACGGTCGTCAGCTCATCACAAATATAAAAAAATTGGGATAATAAAAATGTTATTAGGCGTTGTTAAGCCTAATTGTAGTTGAAAAGAAGAGTTGGACAATGAAGTACATTATCTGAAAAATGTGTATCCTATGATTATCCTATTAGTGTGGGTAGAAAATACTTAAGAACTGATAAGTTGACAGAAAAAAAAGAAAAATCATTCAGATAACTTAGTTTATTGTGTAATTCCTTATGTACGTGGCCTAACAAATACGATAAAAAACCTAGGAAAGAAACGGAAAGGATATATATATAAGCTTCAAATTGTAAAAAAAAGATGAATATAATCTTTATAAATAGAATTAAACCAACTGCTATTGAGAAAGAAGTCGTTTACAGTGTACGGACTGTAATATTATCTGTATAGGGGAGACTGGTAGAAATTTAAATACTAGAATAGCAGAACGTGTACATGCTACGTCACGTGACTACCAACATTTTAATGATACAGAATATTGTAATGAAAATAAAATTGTTAAAATTATTTACAGAGAACCTAATATTAATAAACGTAAAATAAAAGAAGCCATTTTAATAAAGGAATACAAACCTTTAATAAATAAAACACAAGGAGTAGGTTTATACTTTTGCTAGCTAAAGGTCATATGGTTGACGTCACCAAGTGTCGTGTACAATTATACTGAACACCTGATGATACCACGTTAACTTTGGCGAAACGTTGTTTTTAAATGATGCATTTTTTTCTGTTTTTTAATTTTGTGGAGTGTGGGATACCTCCAACATTTATATAGATAAGGTCATGCTGAATAGATGTTGATATCTGTTGTACGGGAATAAGGAGAACAAGTAACTGAAGAAATACTTACTAGACAATAAACGCAGAAACTATAGGCAAGTCAGACGTTTTGTCTTTAAAATAATGAGAATGAGCGATGTTAAAGAGGGCACTTAAAACGATAATCCAGCCATGTTTAATATTATACAAGTAAACTATTACTGGAAATTTGACAACGATGGTGTCTTGTTTTACGTGAGGTCACCTGTGGTAATACTGTGTACTAGAACTACCTTTACACCAAGCTTGTGCTGTTCTTACAACCTCGGAAGAGTTATAAACTTGACTCGTAAGGAAAATGAAACAAGTTAGCGTTTAGGAGCAGAAAAGAGATGTTAAAACACAAGTTCACATTTTACGTTGATATCGCTTTATTAAAGAACTTTCGAGACAGTCTTCTATACATAATTATGTTGGGGCCTTTACTAACCAATATGGTGGCCTTATCACAGCGCAGAATGATTATATATATATATATAAACCGAAGAAAGGCTACAATAACGACAGGAAAAAAAAAACTGAAACCGGTAACATGAACATTAAGTTTGAGTATTCCTAGAACACTGAAAACAAATATTACTGTGTTTTAATTCTTTAAGAGTTACTGATTATATAACAACAAGTAATTAATCAAACCCTAAAAGAAACGAAAATCTTTCGAATTAATACTTCTCATCAGTTTATTAAAGCATACTCTAAACTGTACTATACTGATTAACTTAACTAGTGTTGAATCACAAAGTTCTAACGTTTTTAACAAAGTATACAATGTAAGCATTCATTTTCTCTGTCGTTTTGCTTACAATGAAGAACCATGTAATGTTAATTATTTACAGCTACTCTAACGTTATCACTTAGGTCAAGAATAACAACTATATATCTGTATTATCCACGTTGATAACCAAAATCCCACAAACAACAAGACATTGAGTGCCAGTTCTATAGAAAACTTGTAAATTCAAAGCTTCAGGAAATACCCGAAATATTCTCAGCTATTTTTAGTGGAAAGTTGTTTTTTATCTTCACAAATTTACAACTCAATGTTACTCTTACACATCAAAACAGAAAACTACAAATGTTTCTCTGTGCTGTGCTTTAATTTATTTCACAGTTAAATATACAAAAAAATCTCATTTACCGAAGAACAAAAAGTAATTAATTTTTACTACTGTATTGGGTAAGTACAACAAAAGCATCTCCAAATGACTTTTGTTTATGCCTCGTTAGTACCGGTAAGTACAACAAAAGCATCTCCAAGTGACTTTTGTTTATGCCTTGTTAGTACCGGTAAGTACAACAAAAGCATCTCCAAATGACTTTTGTTTACCCTTGTTAGTACCGGTAAGTACAACAAAAGC
>NW_013676441.1:15824-17541 GCF_000517525.1 Limulus polyphemus
ACACTTAAACTTGAAAGTAGAGCCTTTCAAGTACAGGAAAAATACTGGATTTGTAAACTGACCTGAATCAGAATATATGTACATGTTAGCTGACACACTTAAACTTGAAAGTAGAGCCTTTCAAGTACAGGAAAAATACTGGATTTGTAAACTGACCTGAATCAGAATATATGTACATGTTAGCTGACACACTTAAACTTGAAAGTAAAGCCTTTCAAGTACAGGAAAGATACTGGATTTGTAAACTGACCTGAATCAGAATATATGTACACATTAGCTGACACACGTAAACTTGAAAGCAAAGCCTTTCAAGTACAGGAAAGATACTGGATTTGTAAACTAACCTGAATCAGAATATATGTACATGTTAGCTGACACATTTAAACTTGAAAGTAAAGCCTTTCAAGTACAGGAAAGATACTGGATTTGTAAACTGACCTGAATCAGAATATATGTACATGTTAGCTGACACACGTAAACTTGAAAGTAAAGCCTTTCAAGTACAGGAAAGATACTGGATTTGTAAACTGACCTGAATCAGAATATATGTACATGTTAGCTGACACACGTAAACTTGAACGTAAAGCCTTTCAAGTACAGGAAAGATACTGGATTTGTAAACTGACCTGAATCAGAATATATGTACATGTTAGCTGACACACGTAAACTTGAAAGTAAAGCCTTTCAAGTACAGGAAAGATACTGGATTTGTAAACTGACCTGAATCAGAATATATATACATGTTAGCTGACACACTTGACTCCGACACTAGAGGTTGATCACCCATCACTGCTAGATTTTCTTCTATCTCCTCAACTTTCACAATAGACTTGCCATCTTCTATTTCCTGTAATGCGGCATGATAAAAGGTATATTTTCAAGTAAATTACTTATTTCATCCTCCAATACGAGTTATGTCCCTACTCCACTTGTAAAATGAACCTAATGACATTTTTTGTACAAAAAACATATCACTGTTCCTAATTTATAGGAAGCAAGTAGCTTCTCTGTACTCAGGTTCTATTTTTAAAACAGTAAGAAGTCTACAGTACGTACACTGGAAATAATAACAAGAAAAAGTCAGCTGCTGTAACATATCAGTCGATGGTTATGGTTCTCAACACGTCTTAATGTAACAGAAAATAATGGAAATTTATCAGAAATAACAGAATTTTTACTGTGCACAATATTCTTTTATAGAAAACAAACAGCAGCTTCAACAGTAAACAAAAATTAGCCAAAAAAACATCCACAAGTTATGAGTTATTTATGTAACCCGTGTTTTCTTATTAACTGATAAGATTCCATTTTAAAACTTGTACAACACTCTCTCATAAAAGAGGAGGGGGGTTATTTTTCAAGAGCTTTCCTGCTATGAAGTTTCTCGTATTACAATAAAGTTAAGTTTAATGCATGATTTTATATTATACTTTGTATTGTGTTACTTTAATAGTACGGCCCTCTTTTAACTGTAACAAGTTTCATTTGTCAATTACATCAAAAACGGTTACTGGAGAGTAGTTTTGTTTCCACATCTAAAAATGGAGTATATATATGTTAAAACTACTACACAACTCATCTATTCAAAAAAATTACCTAAAAGAACTTTTAACACCATTCAGAGGAACTGAATTATCTCCACATACTCGTAAGTTGTTCTTGTTGACAAAAAAAATCTACACCTAATTAAACTGTTGAAAGATTAAAAATATTTTTA
>NW_013676442.1:0-15342 GCF_000517525.1 Limulus polyphemus
AACATGCTTAATACTTATCTACTACATATAAACGTATTGTCATTCTCTATAGTTTAGCTGTTTTAAAACATGCTTAATACTTATCTACTACATATAAACGTATTGTCATTCTCTATAGTTTAGCTGTTTTAAAACATGCTTTTTACTGATCTACTACACATAAACGTGTTGTCATTCTCTATAGTTTAGCAGTTTTAAAACATGCTTAATACTGATCTACTACATATAAACAGATTGTCATTGTCTATAGTTTATCATTTTTAAAACATTCATAATACTGATCTACTACATATAAGCAGATTGTGATTCTCTATTCTTTAGCACTTTAAAACATTTTTATTACAGATCTACTACAAATAAACGGATTGTCATTCTCTATACATTAGCAATTTTAAAACATGCTTAATACTGATCTATTACATATAAACTTATTCTCTTTCTCTATAGTTTATCATTTTTAAAAAATTCTTAATACTGATCTACTACACATAAACGTGTTGTCATTCTCTATACTTTAGCAAATTTAAAACATGCTTAATACTGATCTACTACATATAAATGTGTTGACATTCTATATAGTTTAGCTTTTTTAAAACATGTTTAATACTGATCTACTACGTATAAACGTATTGTCCTTCTCTATAGTTTAGTTATTTTAAAACATGGTAAATACTGATCTATTACATATAAATGTATTGTCATTCTCTATAGTTTAGCTATTTTAAAACATGTTTAGTACTGATGTACTATACATAAACGCGTTGTCATTCTCTATACTTTAGCAAATTTAAAACATGCTTAATACTGATCTACTACATATAAACGTATTGTCATTCTCTATAGTTTAGTTATTTTAAAACATGCTTAATACTAATATACTACATAAAGACGTATTGTCTTTCTCTATAGTTTAGTTATTTTAAAACATGCTTTGTACTGATATACTACACATAAACGTGTTGTCATTATCTATAGTTTATCATTTTTAAAACATTATTAATACTGAACTACTACATATAAGTAGATTGTCATTCTCTATAGTTTAGTTATTTTAAGACATGCTTAATACTGATCTAGTTCATATAAACGTATTGCCATTCTCTATAATTTAGCAATTTTAAAACATGCTTAATACTGATCTACTACATTTAAACAAATTATCATTCTATATAGTTTAGCCATTTTGAAATATGCTTACTACTATTTACTACATATAAACGTATTGCCATTTTCTGTAGTTTAGATATTTTAAAACATGCTTAGTACTGATCTACTACACATAAACGTGTTGTTATTCTCTATAGTTTAGCAAATTTAAAACATGCTAAATAGTGGTCTACTAAATATAAATGTATTGTCATTCTGTATAGTTTAACTATTTTAAAACATGCTTAATCCTTAGCTACCACATATAAACGTATTGTCATTCTCTATAGTTTAGCTATTTTAAAATATGCTTAATACTATCTACTACATATAAACGTATTGTCATTCTCTATAGTTTAGCTATTTTAAAACATGCTAAATACTGAACTACTAAATATAAACGTATTGTCATTCTCTATAGTTTAGCTATTTTAAAACATGCTTAGTACTGATCTACAACACATAAACGTGTTGTCATTCTCTATACTTTACCAAATTTAAAACATGCTTAATACTGATCTACTACATATAAACGAATTGTCATTTTATATAGTTTAGCTTTTTAAAAACATGCTTAATACTGATCTACTACTTATCAACGTATTGTCATTTTCTATTGTTTGGCTATTTTAAAACATGCTTAGTACTGATCTACTACACATAAACGTGTTGTTATTCTCTATAGTTTAGCAAATTTAAAACATGCTAAATAGTGGTCTACTAAATATAAATGTATTGTCATTCTCTATATTTTAGCACTTTTAAAACATGCTTAATACTGATCTACTACATAATAACGTATTGTCATTCTCTATAGATAGCAATTTTAAAACTTGAATTATACTGATCTACTACATAAAAACATATTCTCATTCTCTATAGTTTAGCTATTTTAAATCATACTTAATACTGATCTACTACTTATAAACATATTGTCATTCTCTATAGTTTAGCAATTTTAAAACATGCTTAATATTGATCTACTAAATATAAATGTATTGTCATTCTCTATAGGTTAGCTGTTTTTAAACATGCTTAATACTGATCTACTACATATAAACGTATTGTCATTCTCTATAGGTTAGCTGTTTTAAAATATACTTAATACTGATCTACTACATATAAACGTATTGTCATTCTGTATAGTTTAACTACTTTAAAACATGCTTAATCCTGAGCTACCACATATAAACGTATTGTCATTCTCTATAGTATAGCTATTTTAAAATATGCTTAATACTATCTACTACATATAAACGTATTGTCATTCTCTATAGTTTAGCTATTTTAAAACATGCTTAATACTGATCTACTATATATAAACGTATTTTCATTCTCTGTAGATTAGCTATTTCAAAACACGTTTAACACTGATCTACCACATATAAACGTATTGTCATTCTCTATAGTTTACGTATTTTAAAATATGCTTAAAACTATCTACTACATATAAACGTATTGTCATTCTCTATAGTTTAGCTATTTTAAAACATGTTTAGTACTGATCTACTACACATAAACGTATTGTCATTGTCTATATTTTACCAAATTTAAAACATGCTTAATACTGATCTACTTTATATCAACGTATTGTCACTCTTTATAGGTTAGCTGTTTTATAACATGCTTAATACTGATCTACTACATATAAACGTATTGTCATTCTCTATAGGTTAGCTATTTTAAATCATGCTTAATACTGATCAACTCCTTTTCAACGTATTTTCATTCTCTGTAGATTAGCTACTTCAAAAGACGTTTAATACTGATCTAAAACATATAAACGTATTGTCATTCTCTATAATTTAGCAATTTTAAAACATGCTTAATACTGATCTACTACATATAAACGTATTTTCATTCTCTGTAGATTAGCTATTTCAAAACACGTTTAACACTGATCTACCACATATAAACGTATTGTCATTCTCTATAGTTTACGTATTTTAAAATATGCTTAAAACTATTTACTACATATAAACGTATTGTCATTCTCTATAGTTTAGCTATTTTAAATCATACTTAATACTGATCTACTACTTATAAACATATTGTCATTCTCTATAGTTTAGCAATTTTAAAACATGCTTAATATTGATCTACTAAATATAAATGTATTGTCATTCTCAAGAGTTTAGCTATTTTAAAATATGCTTAATACTATCTACTACATATAAACGTATTGTCATTCTCTATAGTTTAGCTATTTTAAAACATGCTTAATACTGATCTACTACATATAAACGTATTTTCATTCTCTGTAGATTAGCTATTTCAAAACACGTTTAACACTGATCTACCACATATAAACGTATTGTCATTCTCTATAGTTTACGTATTTTAAAATATGCTTAATACTATCTACTACATATAAACGTATTGTCATTCTCTATAGTTTAGCTATTTTGAAACATGCTTAATACTGATCTACTACATATAAACGTATTTTCATTCTCTGTAGATTAGCTATTTCAAAACACGTTTAAAACTGATCTACTACATATAAACGTATTGTCATTCTCTATAGGTTAGCTGTTTTAAAATATACTTAATACTGATCTACTACACATAAACGCGTTGTCATTCTCTATACTTTAGCAAATTTAAAACATGCTTAATACTGATTAACTACATATAAACGTATTGTCATTCTCTATAGGTTAGCTATTTTAAAACATGTTTAATACTGATCTACGACATATAAAATGATTATCATTGTCTATAGTTTATCATTTTTAAAACATTCTTAATACTGATCTACTACATATAAGCAGATTGTCATTCTCTATAGCTTAGCAATTTTAAAACATGCTTAATGCTGATCTACTACGTATAAACGTATTGTCATTCTCTATAGTTTAGTTATTTTAAAACATGCCAAATACTGATCTACTACACATAAACGCGTTGTCATTTTCTATACTTTAGCAAATTTAAAACATGCTTAATACTGATTAACTACATATAAACGTATTGTCATTCTCTATACGTTAGCTATTTTAAAACATGTTTAATACGAATCTACTACATATAAACGTATTATCATTCTCTATAGTTTAGCTATTTTAAAATATGCTTAATACTGATCTAATACATATCAACGTATTTTCATTCTCTATAGTTTAACTATTTTAAAACATGCTTGATACTGATCTACTACGTATAAACGTATTGTCATTCTCTATAGTTTAGTAATTTTAAAACATGCTTAATACTGATCTACTACATATTAACGTATATTCATTCTCTGTAGATTAGCTATTTCAAAAGACGTTTAATACTTATCTACAACATATAAACGTATTGTCATTCTCTATAATTTAGCAATTTTTTAAATATTCTTAATATTGATCTACTACATATAAACGTATTGTCATTCTCTGTAGTTTAGCTGTTTTAAAACATGCTTAATACTGATCTACTACATATAAACGTATTATCATTCACTATAGTTTAGCTATTTTAAAATATGCTTAATCCTGATCTACTACATATCAACGTATTTTCATTCTCTATAGATTAGCTATTTTAAAACATTCTTCATACTGATCTACTACAAAAAAAACGTGTTGTCATTCTCTTTAGTTTAGCTGTATTAAAACATGCTAAATACTGATCTATTACATATAAACGTATTGTCATTTTCTATAGTTTAGCTATTTTAAAACATGCTTCGTACCGATCTACTACACATAAACGTGTTTTCATTCTCTATACTTTAGCAAATTTAAAACATGCTTAATACTGATCTACTACATATAAACGTATTGTCATTCTCTATAGTTTAGCTATTTTAAAACATGCTTAATACTGATCTTTTACATATAAACTTATTCTCATTCTCTATAGTTTATCATTTTAAAAAAATTCTTAATACTGATCTACTACATATAAACGTATTGCCATTCTCTGTAGTTTACCTATTTGAATACATGCTTAATACTGACCTACCAAATATAAACGTATTGTAATTTTTTATAGTTTATCATTTTTAAAACATTCTTAATACTGATCTACTACATATAAGCAGATTGTCATTCTCTATAGTTTAGCAATTTTAAAACATGCTTAATATTGATCTACTAAATATAAATGTATTGTCATTCTCTATAGGTTAGCTGTTTTAAAACATGCTTAATACTGATCTACTACATATAAACGTATTGTCATTCTCTATAGGTTAGCTTTTTTTAAATATACTTAATACTGATCTACTACATATAAACGTATTGTCATTCTGTATAGTTTAACTATTTTAAAACATGCTTAATACTGAGCTACCACATATAAACGTATTGTCATTCTCTATAGTTTAGCTGTTTTAAAATATGCTTAATACTATCTACTACATATAAACGTATTGTCATTCTCTATAGTTTAGCTATTTTAAAACATGCTTAATACTGATCTACTACATATAAACGTATTTTCATTCTCTGTAGATTAGTTATTTCATAACACGTTTAACACTGATCTACCACTTATAAACGTATTGTCATTCTCTATAGTTTACGTATTTTAAAATATGCTTAAAACTATCTACTACATATAAACGTATTGTCATTCTCTATAGTTTAGCTATTTTAAAACATGTTTAGTACTGATCTACTACACATAAACGTATTGTCATTGTCTATAGGTTAGCTATTTTAAATCATGCTTAATACTAATCTACTCCTTTTCAACGCATTTTCATTCTCTGTAGATTAGCTACTTCAAAAGACGTTTAATACTGATCTAAACATATAAACGTATTGTCATTCTCTATAATTTAGCAATTTTAAAACATGCTTAATACTGATCTACTACATTTAAACGAATTATTATTCTATATAGTTTAGCCATTTTGAAATATGCTTACTACTATTTACTACATATAAACGTATTGCCATTTTCTGTAGTTTAGATATTTTAAAACATGCTAAATACTGATCTACTACATATAAACGTATTGTCATTCTCTATAGTTGAGCTATTTTAAAACATGCTTAGTACTGATCTACAACACATAAACGTGTTGTCATTCTCTATACTTTACCAAATTTAAAACATGCTTAATACTGATCTACTACATATAAACGAATTGTCATTTTATATAGTTTAGCTTTTTAAAAACATGCTTAATACTGATCTACTACATATAAACGTATTGTCATTTTCTATTGTTTGGCTATTTTAAAACATGCTTAGTACCGATCTACTACACATAAACGTGTTGTTATTCTCTATAGTTTAGCAAATTTAAAACATGCTAAATAGTGATCTACTATATCTAAACGTATTGTCATTCTCTATAGTTTAACTATTTTAAAACATGTTTAGTACTGATCTACTACACATCAACGCGTTGTTATTCTCTATATTTTAGCACTTTTAAAACATGCTTAATACTGATCTACTACATAGAAACGTATTGTCATTCTCTATAGTTTAGCAATTTTAAAATTGAATTATACTGATCTACTACATAAAAACATATTCTCATTCTCTATAGTTTAGCTATTTTAAATCATACTTAATACTGATCTACTACTTATAAACATATTGTCATTCTCTATAGTTTAGAAATTTTAAAACATGCTTAATATTGATCTACTAAATATAAATGTATTGTCATTCTCTATAGGTTAGCTGTTTTAAAACATGCTTAATACTGATCTACTACATATAAACGTATTGTCATTCTCTATAGGTTAACTGTTTTAAAATATACTTAATACTGATCTACTACATATAAGCAGATTGTCATTCTCTATAGTTGAGCAATTTTAAAACATGCTTAATGCTGTTCTTCTACATATAAACGTATTGTCATTCTCTATAGGTTAGCTGTTTTAAAACATGCTTAATACTGATCTACTACATATAAAAGTATCATCATTCTCTTTAGTTTAGCTATTTTAAAATATGCTTAATACTGATCTACTACATATCAACGTGTTTTCATTCTCTGTAGCTTAGCTATTTGAAAACATGCTTAATGCTGATCTACTACATATAAACGTATTGTCATTCTCTATAGGTTAGCTGTTTTAAAACATGCTTAATACTGATCTACTACATATAAAAGTATCATCATTCTCTTTAGTTTAGCTATTTTAAAATATGCTTAATACTGATCTACTACATATCAACGTGTTTTCATTCTCTGTAGCTTAGCTATTTGAAAACATGCTTAATGCTGATCTACTACATATAAACGTATTGTCATTCTCTATAGTTTAGCATTTTTAAAACATTCTTACTACAGATCTACTACAAATAATCGGATTGTCATTCTCTATACTTTAGCAATGTTAAAATATGCTTAATACTGATCTACTACATATAAAAGTATCATCATTCTCTTTAGTTTAGCTATTTTAAAATATGCTTAATACTGATCTACTACATATCAACTTATTCTCATTCTCTATAGTTTAGCTATTTTAAATCATGCTTAATACTGATCTACTACTTATAAACGTATTTTCATTCTCTGTAAATTAGCTATTTTAAAACATGTTTAGTACTGATCTACTACACATAAACGTTTAGTCATTCTCTATAGTTTAGCAAATTTAAAACATGCTAAATATTGATCTACTACATATAAACGTATTGTCATACTCTATAGCTTAGCTATTTTAAAACATGTTTAGTACTGATCTACTACACATAAACGCGTAGCCATTCTCTATACTTTACCATATTTAAAACATGCTTAATACTGATTAACTACATATAAATGTATTGTCATTCTTTATAGGTTAGCTGTTTTAAAACATGCTTAATACTGATCTACTTTATATAAACGTATTGTTATTCTCTATAGGTTAGCTGTTGTAAAACATGCTTAATACTATCTACTACATACAAACGTATTGTCATTCTCTATAGTTTAACTATTTTAAAACATGCTTAATACTGATCTACTACATATAAACAGATTGTCATTGTCTATAGTTTATCATTTTTAAAACATTCGTAATACTGATCTACTACATATAAGCAGATTGTCATTCACTATAGTTTAGCATTTTTAAAAAATGCTTAATACTTATCTACTACATATAAACGTATGGTTAGCTGTTTTAAAATATGCTTAATACTGATTTACTACATATAAACGTATTGTCATTCTGTATAGTTTAGCAAATTTAAAACATGCTTAAAACTGATCTACTACATATAAACGTATTGTCATTCTCTATAGTTTAGCTATTTTAAAACATGCTTTGTATTGATCTACTACACATAAACGTGCTGTCATTCTCTATAGTTTATCATTTTTAAAACATTATTAATACTGACCTACTACATATAAGCAGATTGTCATTCTCGATAGTTTAGTTATTTTAAAACATGCTTAATACTGATCTACTACATATAAACGTATTGTCATTCAGTATAGTTTAGCAAATTTAAAACATGCTTAATACTGATCTACTAGATATAAACGTATTGTCATTCTCTATAGTTTAGCTATTTTAAAACATGCTTAGCACTAATCTACTATACATAAACGTATTGTCATTTTCTGTAGTTTATTATTTTTAAAACATTCTTAATACTGATCTACTACATAAAAACAGATTGTCATTGGCTATAGTTTAGCATTTACAAAACATGCTTAATAGCGATATACTACATATAAACGTATTATTATTCTCTATAGTTTAGCTATTTTAAAATATGCTTATTACTGATCTACTACATATCAACGTATTGTCATTCTCTATAGTTTAGCAATTTTAAAACGTGCTTAATACTGATTAACTACATATAAGCAGATTGTCATTCTCTATAGTTTAGCATTTTTAAAAAATTTCTTATTACAGATCTACTACAAATAAACGGATTGTCATTCTCTATAATTTAGTAATTATAAAACATGCTTAATACTGATCTACTGCATATAAACTTATTCTCATTCTCTGTAGTTTATCATTTTTAAAACATTCTTAATTCTGATCTACTACATATAAACGTTTTTCCATTCTCTGTAGTTTAGCTATTTGAAAACATGCTTAATACTGATATACTACATATAAACGTATTGTAATTTTCTATAGTATAGTTTATCATTTTTAAAACATTCTTAATACTGATCTACTACATATAAGCAGATTGTCATTCTCTATAGTTTAGCAATTTTAAAACATGCTTAATGCTGATCTACTACATATAAACGTATTGCCATTCTCTATAGGTTAGCTGTTTTAAAACATGTTTAATACGAATCTACTACATATAAACGTATTGTCATTCTCTATAGTTTAGCTATTTTAAAACATGCTTAGCACTAATCTACTATACATAAACGTATTGTCATTATCTGTAGTTTATTATTTTTAAACCATTCTTAATACTGATCTACTACATAAAAACAGATTGTCATTGGCTATAGTTTAGCATTTTCAAAACATGCTTAATAGCGATATACTACATATAAACGTATTATTATTCTCTATAGTTTAGCTATTTTAAAATATGCTTATTACTGATCTACTACACATCAACGTATTGTCATTCTCTATAGTTTAGCAATTTTAAAACGTGCTTAATACTGATTAACTACATATAAGCAGATTGTCATTCTCTATAGTTTAGCATTTTAAAAAATTCTTATTACAGATCTACTACAAATAAACGGATTGTCATTCTCTATAATTTAGCAATTATAAAACATGCTTAATTCTGATCTAATGCATATAAACTTATTCTCATTCTCTATAGTTTATCATTTTTAAAACATTCTTAATTCTGATCTACTACATATAAACGTTTTTCCATTCTCTATAGTTTAGCAATTTTAAAACATGCTTAATGCTGATCTACTACATATAAACGTATTGCCATTCTCTATAGGTTAGCTGTTTTAAAACATGTTTAATACGAATCTACTACATATAAAGGAATTGTCATTCTCTATACTTTTGCAAATTTAAAACATTCTTAATACTGATTAACTAAATATAAATGTATTGTCATTCTTTATAGGTTAGCTGTTTTAAAACATGCTTAATACTGATCTACTTTATATAAACGTATTGTCATTCTCTATAGGTTAGCTGTTGTAAAACATGCTTAATACTATCTACTACATACAAACGTATTGTCATTCTCTATAGTTTAGCATTTTTAAAACATTCTTATTACAGATCTACTAGAAATAAACGGTTTGTCATTCTCTATAGTTTAGCTATTTTTAAACATGCTTAATACTGATCTACTACATATAAACAGATTGACATTCTCTATAGTTTAGCTATTTTAAAACATGCTTAATACTGATCTACTACATATAAAAAGATTGTCATTGTCTATAGTTTATCATTTTTAAAACATGCTTAATACTGATCTACTACATATAAGCAGATTGTCATTCTCTATAGTTTAGCATTTTTAAAACATTCTTGTTACAGATCTACTACAAATAAACGGATTGTCATTCTCTATACTTTAGCAATTATAAAACGTGCTTAATACTGATCTACTGCATATAAACTTATTCTCATTCTCTATAGTTTATCATTTTTAAAACATTCTTAATACTGATCTACTACATATAAACGTTTTTTAGAATGACAATACGTTTATACGTAGTACATCAGTATCAAGCATGTTTTAAAATTGTTAAATTATAGAGAATGGCAATACGTTTATATGTTGTAGATCAGTATTAAACGTCTTTTGAAGTAGATAATCTACAGAGAATGAAAATACGTTCATATGTAGTAGATCAATATTAAGCATGTTTTAAAATTGCTAAAGTATAGAGAATGACAATCCGTTTATTTCTAGTAGATCTGTAATAAGAATGTTTTAAAAATGCTAAACTATAGAGAATGACAATCTGCTTATATGTAGTAGATCAGTATTATGAATGTTTTAAAAATGATAAACTATAGACAATGACAATCTGTTTATATGTAGTAGATCAGTATTAAGCATGTTTTAAAATAGCTAAACTATAGAGAATGACAATCTGTTTATATGTAGTAGATCAGTATTAAGCATGTTTTAAAACAGCTAACCTATAAAGAATGAAAATACATTTATATGTAGTTAATCAGTATTAAGCATGTTTTAAATTTGATAAAGTATAGAGAATGACAATTCGTTTATATGTAGTAGATTCGTATTAAACATGTTTTAAAACAGCTAACCTATAGAGAATGGCAATACGTTTATATGTAGTAGATCAGCATTAAGCATGTTTTAAAATTGCTAAACTATAGACAATGACAATCTGCTTATATGTAGTAGATCAGTATTAAGAATGTTTTAAAAATGATAAACTATACTATAGAAAATTACAATACGTTTATATGTAGTATATCAGTATTAAGCATGTTTTCAAATAGCTAAACTACAGATAATGGTGTTTTAAAATAGCTAAACTATATGCTTAATACTGATCTACTACAAATAAACGTGTTGTCAATCTCTCTAGTTTAGCTATTTTAAAACATGCAAAATACTGATCTATTACAAATAAACGTATTGTCATTCTCTATAATTTAGCAATTTTAAAATATGCTTAATAATGATCTACTACATATAAACGTATTGTCATTCTCTATGGTTTAGTTTTTTTATAACATGCTTAGTACTGATCTACTACACATAAACGTGTTGTCATTCTCTATAGATTAGCAAATTTAAAACATAATAAATACTGATCTACTACATATAAACGTATTGTCATTCTCTATGGTTTAGCTATTTTAAAACATGCTTAGTACTGATCTACTACACATAAACGTGTTTTTTTCAATCTCTATAGATTAGCAAATTTAAAACATGATAAATACTGATCTGCTACATATAAACGTATTGTCAGTCTCTATAGTTTAGCTATTTTAAAACATGCTTGATACTGATCTACTACATATAAACGTGTTGTCATTCTCTATACTTTACTAAATTTAAAACATGCTTAATACTTATCTACTACATATAAACGTATTGTCATTCTATATAGTTTAGCTTTTTTAAAACATGCTTAATACTGATCTACTACTTATAAACGTATTTTCATTTTCTGTAGATTAGCTATTTCAAAACACGTTTAATACTGATCTACCACATATAAGTGTATTGTCATTCTCTATATTTGACCACTTTTAAAACATGTTTAATACTGATCTACTACATATAAACGTATTGTCATTCTCTATAGTTTAAAAATTTTAAAACATGCTTAATATTGATCTATTAAATATAAACGTATTGTCATTCTCTATGGTTTGGCTATTTTAAAACATGCTTAGTACTGATCTACTAAACATAAACGTTTCGTCATTCTCTATAGTTTAGCAATTTTAAAACATGCTTAATGCTGATCTACTACATATAAACGTATTGTCATTCTCTATAGGTTAGCTGTTTGAAACATGTTTAATACGAATCTACTACCTATAAACGTATTATCATTCTCTATACTTTAGCAAATTTTAAACATGCTTAATACTGATTAACTATATATCAACGAATTTTCATTCTTTATAGGTTAGCTGTTTTAAAACATGCTTAATACTGATCTACTTTATATAAACGTATTGTCATTCTCTATAGGTTAGCTGTTGTAAAACATGCTTAATACTGATCTAGTACATATAAACAGATTGTCATTGTCTATAGTTTATCATTTTTAAGACATTCGTAATACTGATCTACTACATATAAGCAGATTGTCATTCTCTATAGTTTAGCATTTTTAAAACATTCTTATTACATACTACAAATAAACGGATTGTCATTCTCTATACTTTAGCAATTTAAAACATGCTTAATACTGATCTACTACATATAAACTTATTCTCATTCTTTATAGTTTTGCAAATTTAAAACATGATAAATACTGATCTACTACATATAAACTAATTGTCATTCTCTATGGTTTAGCTATTTTAAAACATGCTTAGTACTGATCTACTACACATAAACGTGTTGTTATTCTCTATAGATTAGCAAATTTAAAACATGATAAATACTGATCTACTATATATAAACGTATTGTCATTCTCTATACTTTAGCTATTTTAAAACATGTTTAGTACTGATCTACTACACATAAACGTATTGTCTTTCTTTATATTTTAGCAAATTTAAAACGTGCTTAATACTGATCTACTACATATAAAGGTATAGTCATTCTTTATAGGTTAGCTGTTTTATAACATGCTTAATACTGATCTACTACATATCAACGTATTGTCATTCACTATAGGTTAGCTGTTTTAAAACAAGCTTACTACTATCTACTACATATAAACGTATTGCCATTCTCTGTAGTTTAGATATTTTAAAACATGCTTAATACTGATCTACTACATATAAACGTATTGTCATTCTCTATAGTTTATCATTTTTAAAACATTATTAATACTGACCTACTACATATAAGCAGATTGTCATTCTCTATAGTTTAGTTATTTTAAAACATGCTTAATGCTGTTCTTCTACATATAAACGTATTGTCATTCTCTATAGGTTAGCTGTTTTAAAACATGTTTAATACAAATCTACTACATATAAATGAATTGTCATTCACTATAGGTTAGCTGTTTTAAAATATACTTAATACTGATCTACTACGTATAAAGGTATTGTCATTTTCTGTAGTTTATTATTTTTAAAACATTCTTAATACTGATCTACTACATAAAAACAGATTGTCATTGGCTATAGTTTAGCATTTACAAAACATGCTTAATAGCGATATACTACATATAAACATATTATCATTCTCTATATTTTAGCTGTTTTAAAATATGCTTAATACTGATCTCCTACATATCAACGTATTGTCATTCTCTATAATTTAGCAATTTTAAAACGTGCTTAATACTGATTAACTACGTATAAACGTATTGTCATTCTGTATAGGTTAGCTGTTGTAAAACTGCTTAATACTATCTACTACATACAAACGTATTGTCATTCTCTATAGTTTAGCTATTTTAAAACATTCTTATTACAGATCAACTACAAATAAACGGATTGTCATTCTCTATACTTTAGCAATTTTAAAACATGCTTAATACTGATCTACTTCATATAAACTTATTCTCATTCTCTATAGTTTATCATTTTTAAAACATTCTTAATACTGATCTACTATATATAAACGTATTGCCATTCTCTGTAGTTTAGCTATTTGAAAACATGCTTAATACTGATCTACTACATATAAACGTATTGCCATTCTCTATAGGTTAGCTGTTTTAAAACATGTTTAATACGAATCTACTACATATAAACGAATTGTCATTCTCTATACTTTAGCAAATTTAAAACATGCTTAATACTGATTAACTACATATAAATGTATTGTCATTCTTTATAGGTTAGCTGTTTTAAAACATGCTTAATACTGATCTACTTTATATAAACGTATTGTCATTCTCTATAGGTTAGCTGTTGTAAAACATGCTTAATGCTATCTACTACATACAAACGTATTGTCATTCTCTATAGTTTAGCTATTTTAAAACATGCTTTATACTGATCTACTACATATAAGCAGATTGTCATTCTCTATAGTTTAGCATTTTTAAAACATTGCATGATACTGATCTACTACAAATAAACGTGTTGTCAATCTCTCTAGTTTAGCTATTTTAAAACATGCAAAATACTGATCTATTACATATAAACGTATTGTCATTTTCTATAGTTTAGCTATTTTAAATCATGCTTAATACTGATCTATTACTTATAAACGTATTTTCATTCTCAGTAGATTGTTATTTCAAAACACGTTTAATACTGATCTACCACATATAAACGTATTGTCATTCTCTATATTTGAGCACTTTTAAAACATGCTTAATACTGATCTACTACATGTAAACAGATTGTCATTCTCTATAGTTTAACATTTTTAAAACATTCTTATTACAGATCTACTAAAAATAAACTGATTGTCATTCTCTATAGTTTAGCTATTTTAAAACATGCTTAATACTGATCTACTACATGTAAACAGATTGTCATTCTCTATAGTTTAACATTTTTAAAACATTCTTATTACAGATCTACTAAAAATAAACTGATTGTCATTCTCTATAGTTTAGCTATTTTAAAACATGCTTAATACTGATCTACTACATATAAACAGATTGTCATTCTCTATAGTTTAACATTTTTAAAACATTCTTATTACAGATCTACTAAAAATAAACTGATTGTCATTCTCTATAGTTT
>NW_013676443.1:0-2012 GCF_000517525.1 Limulus polyphemus
TAGTTAGATATCGTTCATTTTTATATATTCTTAAAAATTCTTATTTATTTATAAATTACATTTAAGCATGGTTGTCACATTTTTTAAATTAGTTAAATATTTTTCATTCTTCTATATTCTTTAGTATAGTTATTTATTTATAAATTACATTTAAGCATGGTTGTCACATTTTTTAAATTAGTTAAATATTTTTCATTCTTCTATATTCTTTAGTATAGTTATTTATTTATAAATTACAATAAGCATGGTTGTTACATTTTTTATATTGGTTAGATATTGTTCATTGTTATTTATTCTTCAATATTAATATTTATTTATAAATTATACACAAATATTGTTTTTACATTTATTACATTAGTTAGATGTTGTTCACTGTCATATATTCTTCAATATTGTTTTTTATTTATAAATTACTCACAGGCATGATTGTTACATTTATTAGATTAGTTAGATATTGTTCATTGTTATATATTGTTCAGCATTATAATTTATTATTAAATTCATATAAGCATGGTTGTTACATTTAATATATTACTTAGATATCGATCATTGTCATATATTCTTCCATATAGTTATTTCTTTATAAATTACAAATAAAAATGTTTGTTACATTTATTATATTAGTTAGATATTCTTCATTGTTATTTATTCTTCAACACTATTATTTGTTAATAAACTACACGTAAGCATGGTTGTTACAGTTATTATATTAGTTAGATATTGTTCATTGTTATTTACTTTTCAATATAGTTATTTATTTATAAATTACACATTGGCTTGGTTGTTACATTTATTACATCAGTTAAATATTGTTCATTGTCATATATTCTTCAATATAGTTATTTATTTATAAATTACACATTTGCTTGGTTTTTACATTTATTACTTCAGTTAAATATTGTTCATTGTCATACATTATTCAATATAGTTATTTATTTATAAATTACACATTGGCTTGGTTGTTACATTTATTACATCAGTTAGATATTGTTCATTCTCATATTTTCTTCAATATAGTTATTTCTTTATAAATTACAAATAAAAATGTTTGTTACATTTATTATATTAGTTAGATATTCTTCAATGTTATATATTCTTAAACACTATTATTTTTTTATAAACTACACATTGGCTTGGTTTTTACATTTATTATATTCGAAGATATTGTTCATTGTCATATACTGTTCAATATAGTTATTTCTTTATAAATTACACATAAACATGGTTGTTACATTTATGATATTAGTAAGATATTGTATATTGTTATTTACTCTTCAACATTATTATTTATTTACAAGTTACACGTAAGTACTGGTTGTTATAATTATCATATTGTTACGTCTCTGTTACGTCCTTTCTTAAATAAAACTAGTTAAATAATGTTACACCTCTGTGATCGTTGGTTAATTTTCTGTCAAAATTCTTTCCGAGGAAACTTTATCGATACAAGTCTTTTCTTAAATAAAACTAGTTTATTCCTTCTCAATACAACTTTGCAATTCACTTAATTTCCACAGTCAATTTAAATTTGACTACTTTTATGAATCACAGTGATTCACAAACTTAACTAACAGCTGGACTCGATTATCTCTATCTTCAATTTCTCTATCTATCTGCAATTATTCTCCGCTTTGCCCCCCAGTGGCACAGCGGTATGTCTGCAGACTTACAACGCTAGAAACCGGGTTTCGATACCCGTGGAGGGCAGAGCACAGATAGCCCTTGTGTAGCTTTGTGCATAATTAAAAACAAACAAACAAACAATTCTCCGCTTTATTTGCCGGGCTTATATACTAAAAGACAGGGCTACTGGAACAGACTAGAGCTTCCAGGTAAAGTCATGATCCTTCTAGAAATTCCAGCTTCAGGTGACTTCCGCTGTCTTAACACTGCCCCTTCCTTAGTATTGTTACGTCTCTGGTCGTTTACTTAATACTTGTAAAAATTATTTCCGAAGAAGTTCAGCAATACAAGTCCTTTATCAATAAAATTAGTTTATTCTTTTTCAATTC
>NW_013676443.1:2530-5619 GCF_000517525.1 Limulus polyphemus
CCGAAGAAGTTCAGCAATACAAGTCCTTTATCAAATAAAATTAGTTTATTCTTTTTCAATTCAACTTTGCAATACATTTAATTTCCACAGTCATCTTAACTTAAACAAATGCTATAATTTACAACGAAGGATTCACGCATTTTACTTACTGCCGCTCTTGGCTCAATTGTCCGTCTATATCTTCAATTTCTCTGTCTGCTATACAATTCCGATTAATTGTCTGGCGCACTTATATGCAAGAATAGATGCCGCCTAGCAAATACTGGATTATTCGTGATGTTCCCCTATCTTTTTAGAACTCATTACGTATTACCAGCGTCACGTGATCTGCGCTGTCGTGACACTGCTTCTTCCTTAGTATTGTTCGTCCCGAACAATAGCCATTTACATTAAATCAATAGAAAATTAATAGTAACTTAATTAAATGTACAGAATTTACAAACAAAAATTAAAATTCAACAAAGTCTCTTAATTTTACAGAACGTATTTTCATCCGTTCTGGTCTCCATCTCGTTGGCTTCTGCTTCACGTGAGGTTCATCTGCTCCATCGGGAATTGTCCTATCATCGATAACATTCACATAAGTGGTTGTAACTTCATGAAGGGATTCACTGTTTCCCTTTTCAAACTGAGTAGAGTTTCTTCTTCGACAGTGGCCTTTCCAAGTGACACGTCTTCAATGGCGTCCTCTGTTCCGTTGTTCACTTCAGCACAGCTGAAATGTCCTGGACCATGATGATGCCAAAGCCTGTTGGCATGCTCCACCTTTCGCTTACCTCGCCGACCACATTTTATTCGGAAAGTCACATCTGAGAGACGATCTACTGTGTCATATGGGCCTTACCATGGAGAAGACAACTTAGGAGACTTCCCTTTGGTCTTCCTGGGATTGTACAACCACACCTTGTATCCTGGTACAAAGCTAACTTCAGTAGACTTCTTATCATAACATAGCAGACGTTTACAAGTTTGAACGCACTTGCTGGTGAATATCATCCATCCTTTCCGATAACACTTTCACAAACTCTGACACATTTTCAGGCAACTCTTGATAAGGTGGGCGTCCTGTTAACAGATCCACTGACAACCGAAGTTCCCGACCAAACATCAACTTTGCTGGAGTGTATCCAGTGGTTTCATGCCCTGCTGTCCTATAGGCCATCAACAGTGGAGGGAATAAGACATCACAGTCATCTTGGCGGCTATTACAAAACTTTGCCAATTCCTGTTTAAGTGTCCTGTTTTACTTTTCTACCATTCCATCAGACTGTGGGTGAAGTGGCGTTGTTCTGATCTTTCCTATGTCAAACAACTTGCAGCATTCATGGAACACAGCTGATTCAAAGTCACGGCCTTGAACAGAATGCAGTTCGTATGGCATACCAAATCTGAAGAAGAAATCACTAATATCCGAAGCTACAGTTGTAGCTTCCTGATTTGGTGTTGCATATTCCACAGGCTTTTTGGTGAAATATTCCATCATCACACAAATGTACCTGATTCCTGCACGAGTTTGGGGTAAAGGACCAGCAATGTCAACGGCTACTCTTTCCATTGGTGCACCAACTTGATATAACTTAATTGAGCACGTCCCTTATGCTTGGGTCCCCTTTTAGCACAACATAAACTGCAGGTCCTACACCATTCTTCTAATGGCGTCAATTTGATATATCTTCATTCGTCGTTGGTGAATATCATCCATCCTTTCCGATAACACTTTCACAAACTCTGACACATTCTCAGGCAACTCTTCATAAGGTGGGCATCCCTTATGCTTGGGTCCCCCCTTTAGCACTAAATGTACTGCCAGTACTGCACCATTCTTCCACATCTTGCCTCATACCTATCCAGTAAAATCTCTGCCGTAGAGGACTCAATGTCTTCTTAACTCTAAGATATCCTCTTGTTAAACTACCATGGGGTTAACGCAACACAACTTTCCGTAACTTTCTCGGTATAACCGTTTGCCAGGTCGTCACTTTCCCATCTGCAGTTTTCCATCTCCGGACAAGAATACCGTCTTCAAGCTTCAACTGGTCCCATTCTGCCCAATAGTTCTTTGACACAGGGCTTAAGCTAGACACCTTCTCCTAAGCAGGGTGCAAAACACTTGCTTTTAGAAAATCAATTATTGGCTTCAAATCTTGGCCTTTCCCCTGTTCTGCTTTAATATCTACACCTGGTTTCACTTCACCATCATCAACTCCTTCAGTCACTTTCACTTCAGCTTCATGACACCTGGTTGGTTCAACCTCTCGTTTGCAGCAATGTCTCCAGTCATTTTTGCAAGGTCTTTGGCTCAGTCCGTCGGCATTTCCATGAGATTTTCCTTCTCTGTATTCAATACCATAATTATACTGGTCTATCTTTCCGATCCAACGTGCCAGTTGTCCCTCTGGGTTTTTTAATGATCTTAATCAGCGTAATGGACCATGGTCTGTCCTGATGGTAAACCTGGAACCATAGAGGTAAGGATGGAAATATAGCAAGGAGTTCTCTCTGTGTTACACAGTAGTTCCTCTCTGGTCTACTCAGGACCCTACTAATGAAGACCACCACATGTTCGTTTTTGCCCACCTTGTGAGACAACACTCCTCCAATTCCGACATTACTAGCATCACAATCCATTATGTACGGCAGTGAGGGATTTGGAAGCTTTAGAAGTGGAGATAAGACCAATTTTTCTTTCAATGTCTTGAAAGCATGCTGGCAAGGAACTGTCCACTGGAGCCGCTATAGTTGCAAAGTCCTTCACAAACTTTCAGTAATAGGTACAGAGTCCCAAGAAACTTCTTAAGTCTCTCACATTGTTTACTGTTGGCCAATCACACTCTGCTTTCACCTTGTCAGGATTAGTTCGCATACCATGCTCACGTACAGCATGACCCAAGTAAAGCACCTCTTTCTAGAACAAGTTGCATTTCTTGGGATGGAGTTTCAGGTTTTCTGTTTTTAATGCTTGAATACTTCCTATAGCCGGGACATTTCCTCATCAAACGTTGTTGCAAACACAATGACATCATCCAGGTACACTAGGGCTATCCTTCATTCTAGGTCTTCCAGTGCTCTTTCCATCAGCCTCTCAAATG
>NW_013676443.1:5776-7597 GCF_000517525.1 Limulus polyphemus
TCTCAAATGTTGCTGGAGCATTGCTAAGCCCGAATGGCATCACACAGTATTCCCAGATACCCTGACCATAAATAAATGCAGTCTTAGGTTCATCTGCTTCAGCCATTTTCACTTGATAGAAGCCCGACTTTGACTCTAGAGTTGAAAACCACCTGGCTCCACTTAAGGCATCGAGAGTATCATCAATTCTTGGCAGTGGGTATAAGTCCTTTTCAGTTATATTGTTAAGAGCCTTGAAGTCCACACAGCAACGTTATGTCCCATCCTTCTTCTGGACTAACACGACGAGAGCTGACCAGGGACTATCTGATTTCTCGACTATTCCTTCCTTAATTAGGTCATCCATGACCTTCTGCATCTCTTATCGCTTTGTTGGAGTTATTCTCCTCGGAGGGATCTTTATTGGACAGTGATTGCCTGTGTTTATTCTGTGCCCTACAAAGTCTGTGCAGCCGAAGTCATGATCTCCTTTTCAAAAGATGTCTGCATAATTTGCCAAGACTTCCCTAACCTGAAGAGCCTGTGATGATGACAAATGGACTATATTCTTCTTATAGAGGTCAGTTAAATGTTCTGGTAGTGGAGGTCCTTTCTTTATGGTTATATTTCTTGCCTTAACATTGACTGGCACACACCCAATAATGCCACTTTCTTAAATGTCTGCTCACATTTAGAGAAATTGGCCACTATTAATGGTACTACTTGATGACCTGCCACAAGTGACCTTCCAAGCTTCACATCCGCTGAAATGGATGGGTCTTCCACTGCTTCCACAAGCATCGGGCTTCCTTGGAGATGTTCGTTTTTCCTACCCCAAATTATCTTCTTTGACATAGGGGGTATTGTAGTTGACTTAAGTGCTGTGACATGCAAATCAACAGATTCAGCAACACTTATGGTCTTTGTTGTTCCCAATCGTCATTTTATCGAAGTTAGCTACACACTTCATCGGTAGTAATTAGTCCAACCCTAATATGCATGGGTCTTCAATGTCAGCCAACTATACTTTAGTCTGTCCTTTATGCCCATGAGCTCAACAGTTACCCACACTGGTCCCCACAACCTTGTATAATGTCCTGTCACACCACAGTGTTTCTGTATGGCTTCTGGTACTCCTTTGTGATCTAGCACCTTGATCCTCACAAGCGTTTGATGATATGCAGAATCTATGACAAAGTTGCATTTTTGGCCATCCAAACAAACTCTCGGGGTAGCAGCCTTTCCTGCCGTGGCATCTTCCCTGTGTTGAAGATGCCAGCATTGAGCTGTCTTGTGCCCTGGTTTGTTACAGTGCCAGCAAAGTTCCTCAAACTTCTCTGAAAGCTGCACTTTTCTGGCCTTGAATCTTGATGACTGTACCAACCTTGATGGATTCTAATTCAAAAGCTCTGGCCATTGCGTCCTTTATAGTAGAGGGGTGTGCTTGCTTTACTTGTATCTTCAGTTGTGGCCTTTCCAAGGCATCTACAAACTGATCCCTCAGCAACAGGTTGAGAACATTGGATGGTGCAGTTGGGTAAGCCTTGTGTGCCATACTTTCCAAATTCTGTGCAAGCTCTTGTGGGCTTTCTTCTTTAGCATGGACTCTTGTCCTAAACCTAGCTCTGTAGACTTCAGACTGATTTTGACTTCCATACCTGAGTTCTAGAGCAGCTACCAGCACTCTATAGTTGTGCCTGTCGTCTGCTGACAACTGTCCAAGTATTTCCAGCAGTTGTCCCTTCAAGCTCCTTGCCAGATACACTGCCTTCTGCTCCTCTGACCATCCATTCATTTCTTCCAGTAGCTCAAATTGTGCTCTATATGCTTCCCACGATGCCT
>NW_013676443.1:7607-16027 GCF_000517525.1 Limulus polyphemus
TCCCACGATGCCTTCCTATCGAATTCCTGTGGCTTCCTTCGTACTGGATCACCCCTATTGCTGACATTCATATCTGGAATGTAACTTCTAACAGGACTGAAGATGTCTGCATTAGGATTTAGCTGCGGGGTCTGGAAGGTGCTTCCTGATGTCCGAGGCTGATTATGTCGATGGCTAATATATCCTCCTTGTGTAAAATACATTAAATCGTCCTTTAATGTATTTAATTCACTTTGAAATTTACTCATCTTTTCCATTTGTGTATGCTGTCTTTCTCTCAACTGTTGGAGACTTTCTCCTTGTTTATTTTGTTTCTCCTCCAACCACTGCTGTAGTCTCTCTTCTTTATTTTGATGTTCGAGCTGAAACTGTGGCAGGTTTTCTTGCCACTGCTGTTGTCTCTCTTCTTGTTTCTTTTCTCGTTCTTCTTGTTTCCTTTCTTTTTCCAGTTGCCACTTCTCGTTTCCATCCTCTTCTCTTTTTTTATTTAACTCTCTGACACCAATTTGTTACGTATCTGCTTGTTTGATAATTTCCGGTAAAAATTCTTTCTGAGTGACTTCAGCAATACAACTCCATTCTTGATTAAAACTAGTTTATTCTTTCTCATTACAACTTTGCAATACACATAATTTTCACAGTCACTTTCACTTATACACACGCTATAATTTACATCGATTCATGCACTTTACTTACGGTCACTACCGCTCACTTGACTCAATTATCTGTCTCTATATCTCTCTTCAATCTGCTATCTTCAATTATCTCCGCTTTATTTGCCGGGCTTATATATTCAAATAGAGGGCGCCTGGAAAAGACAAGAGTTGCCAGGAAAAGTCAAGGTCCTTCGAGAATCTCATGACGTGTTACCAGCGTCACGTGACTTCCGCTGTCGTAACAATATGTAAACTATGTAAGGTTTTTTATTGTTCTCGCATTTTATTGATCTGTTACATTTTAGTGATGCAGCAAGCCAGTTCCTGAAAACTAAAAATATATGAATTGCTGCTTTAGAGTATTCTGTGAGTATAACTAACAATAATCGTGAGTGAGTAGCTCATAAATACAATGAGTGCAATTCCTACCAGACATGAATTACTTTTAGAGAAATAATATCGTTTTTAATTGCCTAACAGTGCTCACACAGCTCATCAACAAACACATTTTTGTAGGCTGTATTGTTAGAGTTTTTATTGTTGTTCTTTTGGAATAATCAATGAAATGATTAAACTAAAGTTAATTTCACTTAATGATAATGATTGTGATATATTTCTTCTACTACAAGTTAGCTTAACTAATGCTTACTGGTAATAAACCTAACTTCACAGTAAATGCTAATAGACGAATTTCACTTATTTGCTGACTTTCTCTCCTACTATGCCACCTTCATCGAATTACAACTTCTATACTTACAAAACTGAAAACTAGCTGACATGAGCGGACAAATTCTGTAACTCAGTAGCATACTCACAACGCAGTTATATACTCTACTATAACTCGTAATTTTACACCATTCAAACTGTTTCCTAAAATTTCATAATGGTCCTAATCATCCAGCCACGACCATCACGTGACGCGTAAACTCCCCTAGCGAGCAACAATACAAGTATCTTAGTTAAGTATGTAACCTACAGCACTACTGTGTCTCTAGATTGTAAATTTCATTGAACAATCCTATTTACATTAAACATAAACATCTATAATAAACAAAAACGTAACTCTTGACAAGTAACTAAATTAACAGTCATAAATCTAAATATTAAAATCATTATCTCACTGTTGAAATATTTATAACATAAGCATAATCAAAGTTTCAGCTAACAGAATATAACTTTCTTTCTTTACTTACGTAATGTGTCTAAACTTTCTAGTCATAATATTTTTGGTAGTTTCTATTCCTTGTCTTATGGTATAAAATGGGATAACCTCTTGAGCATTCTCAACATTTGTTGTTTTTTCACTCAAAGAAATTATTCTCAGGTAGATGGTCAAGGGAATCCAGTGATGGCACTGATGAGACTCGAGGGGAAAAACCCTGGGCTCTTCACCAAGTTGACTTTCTTCTGGTAAATTTTACTCTAATGATATCCAGTTGGCCATTCTCTTGCCAATATACCTCTAAAGAGTATTACTGTGAATGACATTTTATTGGGAATGCCTCTAAGAACACGCTTTCTAGACAACATCAGCCTGTCATAGTTGGTTCTACTCCATGGATCTATGACGTCACGCATATCAACGCTCTCTCTGTGTGTCTTTTGACTGTCCTAGCAACACGCCCTCTTGTGATACTTCGTGGAACTATGTCGTAATCGTCTCTGGTGTCTATGACATCATCGTATCTATATCCCTTTCCCATTGCCTGAGGTCAACACACTTGTTTCGCTCTCTGGTGGCGAGCCATGCAGGTACCAACCTAACTACCAGCTTATTCTTTTATTACTTATTTAAGAATTATGGCTGTTAAGAAGTCGTTCCCTTACTGTTCATAACAACAAGTTATACCTTCAGAAATGATCTTTTTATGTTAGTTTTATCGACTAATATTTTTTAATTTTGAAAATATAATCTTTTCATTTTCCTTCTGTCTTAGAAATTTAAAACTATCTGTATATTAGAAAAGTAACTGAGCAGGTTTGTTTCCTTGTTAAGTGTAAAGCTACAGAACAGGCTATCTGTGCTCTCTTCACTTCGGGTATGGAAGACAGATGTTTAGGTTATAAGCCTTCAGGCTTACCGCAGGGTTGCCAGGGGAGCTTGTTTTGAATTTTAAACTATGGTCCCAAATAATAAGAAATAACATAACATAAATAAAACAAATTTGATAGGCTTGCTTAATTGTACTGAAATGTTAAGAAACTATTTATGACTGCAATTATAGAAATAACATGAATTCTATAGCATTCATGTAATATAGACATAAAAATATGATAAGTAATTATCATCAACACTGTTGAGGTTTAAACTGAAATAATTATTGATAAAAAAGAGCCCCTAGTGGCACAGTGGTATGTCTGCGGACTTACAACGCTAGAAACAGGGTTTTGATACCTTTGGTGGGCAGAGCACATGTTGCCCATTGTGTAGTTTTGTGCCTAACTTCAGACAAACAAGCAAAGTAATAGACAAAACTAATGATGATATTATTCAGTTACGACAGAATGATAAAGAAATATAAACTTAAGAAATGAAGCTAACTGTTAAAGCAGCTAAACTTAGATCAGGAATGAAAGACTTGGTAAATAATTTTAAATACCAGTCAAACTAGGAATATGTAATGAATCTAGCGTATTGATAAATAAAAGAAAAAAATAACATTTTAACAGAAAGTAGGGATCGTGCGTTATTCGTGGATTTGCTATAAGAAGTATCCAAAACAAAATAAATGCTGCAACAAAAATACAATAAAAAGTTATACTGATTGAAACAATTTTCAATCCCTACTTTGGTTAGTATTGTGATCTGTATAGCTAAATGAAGCAATCTGTGGAGTGGACACAACATCTATAAACTTTCAATATAACCATATCCCTTATAGTTATAACATTTACAAGAATTAAAACCGCAGTCACAAATTTATAAAAGATAATCCTTACTTTGGCCTGTAGATAAGTGTATAAAGCTGCCAAAATAGGGATTAAATTTCATAAATTTATGACTGCAGTTTTAATTCTTGTTTCATTACTTTTTTGTTGCAGCATCCCTACTTCATCTTAAGATTCATAATTTTTTAATACTCTTGTTTACTTTTTATGTTATACCTGTATAAAGTATATACTTTACTTTTAGAAATTGTTGTATGTATATCCATCGATATGTACCGCCATCTGTTGGGTTGAAAAGATATTTAAGTACGTGAATGATATTTTTACCATTTAGAAAAAAAATCTGTTTAGATTTATAGGAATATGAAAATCGGATGGCCACAGACCAGTCAAGTAATCAGTAGAAATCTTGTAGCGATAGCCCGAGCTGCCTAGGCGCTAGCCCTGCTGATGTGATCAGGTAGGTTGGTAGTAGACGAAAAAGTTCTTTGAGAAATTTATGAATTGTTATACCGGAAATGTTAGTGACACTTTTAGCGTATTATTGGTTTATATGCACATAATCGTAACCAATACTTTTAATGATCGGTTTTTCGCTTCGGAATTCGATAGGGTGGTTTTTCGGCGCGTTCAAGCTATCATGTGCTATTAGATAACGTAATGATAAGTCACATGTTTGAAGTAATTCAGTATATCATTAAATTACATTGAAAATCGTTTCCTTATTCGAACGATTTATCCAAACTAAATAATTTATGGGAATTAAAGTTGTGATTTTTTTTCCAATTAAACATAACACATGATTGATTTATATATTTTCTGTAATTATGCGATTAGTTAGATTACATAACAGTTAGTTAATAAATCTCCACGACTGTTGTGTTTTAAAGCGCAAAGCTATACAATGGGCTGTCTGTGCTGAGTCCACTTCGATTTTAGATTTGTAAGTCTTTAAACTTACGGCTTGGAGACAAATCATTACGACAAAACATTTAACTAAATGATTTCTTAGTACACATAGAACATAATCTATCTCGCAAGTGAGTAATGAAAACATTATAATTGATGTAAAGTATTTTATTTACAAAAAACAGCAGCCACTTATGTGAATCTAACCAAGAATTACGAACTGAACAAGAAATTTGTTTTCTTGGTATGTTTAATGGGTATTTTAACAATCTTTCTTAAATGTCCATGTTTCTTACTCTGATTTCAAAGTAAAACGCCCATAAGTTTGGTTAAACACAATACAACACTCATCATGGGACCAAAATGTATTTTATTGATAATTTCACAGATAAGACGATTACAGAATAAGTTGATAATTAAAAACAAGGAATAATATTTTTAAAGTTTTTGAAATATTGTGTGTTGCAAGATACTATAGATAAGTCTTGAAAAAGTGTGTAAATACAAGTTCATTAACAATATAACTTAAGATAAAGTACGAATTCCCAGGCTGGTGATTAAATATCCAAGTTATTAAGACATAACTGTGTATGTGTCTTGGACAGGACGAGTACGTCATTACAAATTGTGAACTTAAGTTGAAAGTTATTGAAGTAAAAAATTCATATTGTATGAATCATTTGAGAATAAACTTTATACAAGCTTTACCACAAATTATTCAAAGTGTTTGAAATATTTCCAGGACATTATGTTTGGATAAACGACAAACCAGATAAATACGATGTCACCCAAATTACTGTAAGATGACAACAGTTGTTACAATAGAACAACGTTATTTATGAATTATGCAACTAACCAGGTGAGAAAATATTTTACATAAATGTGCCATAAATATCGCGCGGGCGTAAAAGCATAGCATGTTAGTGAATCTTTAAAACATTGAAGTAAATATACATACCCGAAAGCTTTTTACTTTTACTGTGTGTATTCCATCTATAATAAGTGATGACATCATAAGTATGTGTTTCTATGGTAACATTTAATCGTACTAACTAATTTACTTTAAAATTATACCCTAAAATGCCACAGCGTAATGTTGCAGAAGGGATTTTTCAAGTGTAATATTACTTTACGCGTAAAGTGTTTGGTAGAAATAATTATCCAAGTATAAATTGAACACTTGAGCAAAAGCGTCTGGGAGGATGTACTTAGAATAGTGGCGTCTGGGAGGATGTACTTAGAATAGTGGCGTCTGGGAGGATGTACTCAGAGTAGTGGCGTCTGGTAGGATATAATCAGAGTAGTGGCGTCTGGTAGGATATACTCAGAGTAGTGGCGCCTGAAAGGATGCACTCAGAGTAGTGGCGTCTGGGAGGTGTACTTAGAATAGTGACGTCTGGGAGGATGTACTTAGAATAGTGGCGTCTGGGAGGATGTACTCAGAGTAGTGGCGCCTGAAAGGATGTACTCAGAGTAGTGGCGTCTGGGAGGATGTACTCAGAGTAGTGGCGTCTGGGAGGATGTAGTTAGAGTAGTGGCGTCTGGGTGGATGTACTCAGAGTAGTGGCGTCTGGGAGGATGTAGTTAGAGTAGTGGCGTCTGGGTGGATGTACTCAGAGTAGTGGCGTCTGGGAGGATGTACTCAGTTTAGTGGCGTCTGGGAGGATGTACTCAGAGTAGTGGCGTCTGGGAGGATGTACTTAGAGTAGTGGCGTCTGGGAGGATGTACTTAGAGTAGTGGCGTCTGGGAGGATGTACTCAGAGTAGTGGCGTCTGGGAGGATGTACTTAGAGTAGTGGCGTCTGGGAGGATGTACTCAGAGTAGTGGAAATTATTTTGTCATATAAAGGAAGTTTATATATAAAACACTGTTGCATAGTTATGTAGAGTGTAAACAATAAATCTTGAAATATTTTCTTACTTTATACGATAATTATAATAGGAAAATATATAATTCTTATTTCTGGGAGCCATCCTTTACATTAGCAGCCAGCCTCACATGTGAAAGAAACTACATGGGTGCTTAAGACTACGACATTCTACAATAACAGATTAAATCTCTAAACAATGTAGCCACACTTATGAGTAAGATAAGTTTTATTGTCAACGTGGGTTTTATATGTATGTGTCGTACTAATGTAGCCACACTTATGAGTAAGATAAGTTTTATTGTCACCATGGGTTTTATATGTATGTGTCGTACTAATGTAGCCACACTTATGAGTAAGATAAGTTTTATTGTCAACGTGGGTTTTATATGTATGCGTCGTACTATTTGTTTATGGTATAATAACATTTTAGAAAACGTAAGAATAATTATATATATATTTAACTGTTATAATAAAGTTCTTATTAAAGTAGTTAATTAAATTTATTTCTATTGTGAATTATGTTGCGGTAACAGTCTTTGTTTCACGGGAAAACAATGAAACGTGGAAAACATTTTCCCAAATTACAAACCAAAGGTGTAAGGAGAGTGTCCTTTCTAAGTTACCAATCAAGAAATTGAGTTGCCAACCACCAGAGCGTGATTACCCCATGACAAAAGTCGATTACGGCATGGCGTATGTCCCCGAGGTCGCACAACCTCGAATACGGCTATCACATCGAAAAACCAAATAAAACATACATGAGCATGTCAACATAGCAATCAATGGAACCGACGAGCTGATAATAATTATCGAAATTAGAAAAAATCACGGTATTAACAGTTTAGATACTAACAGTTGACAAGTTCTCTAACAAAAAGCTTCAGTCTGATATAACACATCCGATTGAGATGTACTCTAACAAAAAGCTTCAGTCCGATACAACACATCCGATTGACAAGTACTCTAACGAAAAGCTTCAGTCCGATACAACACATCCGATTGAGATGTACTCTAACGAAAAGCTTCAGTCCGATACAACACATCCGATTGACAAGTACTCTAACGAAAAGCGAGTAATAGTAATAGTGACGTTATTTGTGAAATAGAATACAACTTCCATGAATTCTATATGGGAGAAACAAGCCGCAAAATGGAAACTAGGTTCAATGAACAAAAAGTCTATGTTTTTGAACATTGTATTTCAGATAAACACAATTCTAACTAAAGAAAATACTAACATGTTAAACAGAAAAACAAATGTAAAGAGTCGAAAATTTAAAGAAGCATTTCTAATTCAAAAACTTAAACCCACATTTAACCAGCGCCTGGAAACTTTTAGACCTATTTTAATTATTACAATAAAAGTGTTCATGTTGGATTGAGTACTGTTGACCACCAATATAATAACACATAAAACCCCCTTACTACGTTATACCCATCATTGTTCTTGTACTCGTGACACGTGATCAATAACGGTCAGAATTATTCCGAACCCTAGCAGGGCGAAATATTGTTATTTGTTTTTGTTTTAAAAATGTTTTAATACCCATATCAGCTGTCTTTACGATATATTTACTTCAAGTGGGTTCCTCGACGTATTTCAACATGGACAGTTTATTCTTGTTCTAAAAAATTACTAGTCTATAACACACAGATGAAAACCAAATTATATATGTAACAAGTACAATGTAGTTAGATACATTTATTAAATAATACAAGTTCTTACAACAGTTCAGTTTTGATTAATCTTTTATAGAAAAGTAAACATGAGTTAATTTGAAATTCAGTGCTAGCTTTTTATAGATGGAGAGAGTACGTCATGAGTCTCACCTGCTTGTTATTGGTGTATAGATGGAGAGAGTACGTCATGAGTCCCACCTGCTTGTTATTGGTGTATAGATAGCGAGAGTGCGTCATGAGTCCCACCTGCTTGTTATTGGTGTATAGATGGAGAGAGTACGTCATGAGTTCCACCTGCTTGTTATTGGTGTATAGATAACGAGAGTGCGTCATGAGTCCCACCTGCTTGTTATTGGTGTATAGATGGAGAGAGTACGTCATGAGTTCCACCTGCTTGTTATTGGTGTACAGATGG
>NW_013676444.1:0-1253 GCF_000517525.1 Limulus polyphemus
GATATAAACAAAGGAAATACGTAAACTACACTCAATGATATAAACAAAGGAAATACGTAAACTACACTCAATGATATAAACAAAGGAAATACTTAAACAATATATTATTCCTTTTCGACAATGAAAACTTGAAAAAAAAACTATTTACGAGATACTAAAAAAATTATTGCAACCTACATTCCCCAATTATGGCTTTATCAGGTGTTGTGAAAAACTTATAGGTTGCAATATAAATATTTCTTTTTTATCATTTGTAGAGAATTAATCGTTTATTCCAACTTTTATTGTCGAAAATATCTAAACGTCTTCATTATGAAAAATACTTTACTCCGACAAAAATACCAGTATCGCTTTTTCCACAGACCATCTGAGATACTTACCAGTCGTAGTAACGACCAGGTGTTCTTTCCCTTCCTGGAGGAGTCTGAAGAAAACACCAAAATCTTAGCACGACGACTGTAGAATGGGACTCAAGTTTTAAATACATGCAGAAGTTTCGACATTGAGTGACTAGAACAGTACTAATACTTCAAAAATCAATAATAGTTTACTTTATGTACCGAATACAAATGTGGTGTCCACTATTAAGGTTTAGCTTTATATTGTTGATATGACATATCATAAAAATACAAAGATAGATACAGATACCTTCGGTCACAGCCAAGCACTGGGTCGATCCATCAAAATCAGCTACAAGAAAAAATATTATTTATAAACACTTTATAAAACTGTGTTAGTATGAACACTATAAACTGTGTTAGTATTAACATTTTAAAACTGTGTTAGTATTAACATTTTAAAACTGTGTTAGTATGAACACTATAAAACTGTGTTAGTATGAACACTTTAAAACTGTGTTAGTATGAACACTATAAAACTGTGTTAGTATGAACACTATAAAACTGTGTTAGTATGAACACTATAAAACTGTGTTAGTATGAACGCTTTAAAACTGTGTTAGTATGAATACTATAAAACTGTTTTAGTATGAACACTTTAAAACTGTGTTAGTATGAACACTATAAAACTGTGTTAGTATGAACACTTTAAAACTGTGTTAGTATGAACACTTTAAAACTGTGTTAGTATGAACACTTTAAAACTGTGTTAGTATGAACACTATAAACTGTGTTAGTATGAACACTATAAAACTGTGTTAGTATGAACATTTTAAAACTGTGTTAGTATGAACACTATAAACTGTGTTAGTATGAACACTTTAAAACTGTGTTAGTATTAACATTTTAAAACTG
>NW_013676444.1:2140-6983 GCF_000517525.1 Limulus polyphemus
CAAACTGTGTTAGTATGAACACTATCAAACTGTGTTAGTATGAACACTATAAAACTGTGTTAGTATTAACACTATAAAGTTGTGACGTTATATGGAAAAACATGCTAGTTATCAGTAAACAGTAAAAATCCTTACGACATGAATTCCACTTGATATACCTGTACTTCTATAAAGGTTTAACAGTTCAGAACCTCCCCCGAATACAGGATCGTGTGTTATATTAAAATCTAGTTGAAACTAAAGTCAACTTTATGTAAAAATGTTATGTCTCTTTCTAGACAACTGTCTCCCGGGGTTAGCTTGGGGGATTATAACACTAAAACTTGTGGTTCTCTCCCTGCAGTGAGCACGTCGCTTTGTTCTTGAATATACAAACAAACTGTCGTACTGAATATCAGAAGTTGTGAGGTTGGTTTACTCTGTGATAAAGTAAAACAGACTCAAAACTCCATGGTTATTTATATACACTTCACCATTATAAAAGGCCTAACTGTATTCCTTTGGTTGACTGACCCAAACTATGCTGATGAGCCTTGAATAGGCAAACTGCAGTCCACAGCAGAGGGTACGGTCAGTCAAAGAATGCATTAGGCCTGTACGTCACAGATTCTCTTTTCAATTTCACTTCTGGTAAAAAGTTAAATAATTTGTTAACATATACGTTCAGTAAATTACCTTATTTATTAAACTCCAACCAGACGATATCATCGAAAAAAATACTTTTAATCTTTAAATATTAATACTGCAACCAGCGTTTGTTTAGATATTCTCTCGCAAGAGGGCACTAATATTTGGGACTAAAACATTTTGCTTTAAAATGAAATTCGGCTCTTTCTATTTCTTATCGACGTTTGAGTGAGTTGTTTTTAAACACTTTGCTTCTGGCTGCTATTTAGTTCCCAAACTTTTTGTCTGTTAACACGTGTAATAGCTTATGTCTGATCGATCGATAATTCTCACCCAGAAAGTCGTTTCTATGATTCAACACTCTGCTGTAGACGAGCAAGTCTCCTGGACAGATCTGCATAGGAGGGATAACCACAATAGAGCTTCTTCTCCTGTTTCTTGTCAAGCTGTTATCATCCGATCTATAGGAAGATGAAGTAAACAGATAACAAAATAAAATTTCAATATCGTACATGTAATGAACGCTGCATAAGATGTTGCAATGTTAACAGAGAATTCAAGTGCGTGTACGCCACATGACTGACGAACCTGTAATAATTATGTTATTACTGTATGACTAGAACAACACATGTTCATCAGTAGCCACTAGGAATTCCACCATTACAGTGGTTAGAGATGTGTTGTTTATTGTATGACTAGAACAACACATGTTCATCAGTAGCCACTAGGAATTCCACCATTACAGTGGTTAGAGATGTGTTGTTTATTGTATGACTAAAACGACACATGTTCATCAGTAGCCACCAGGAATTCCACCATCACAGTGGTTAGAGATGTGTTGTTTATTGTATGACTAAAACGACACATGTTAATCAGTAGCCACCAGGAATTCCACCATTACAGTGGTTAGAGATGTGTTGTTTATTGTATGACTAAAACGACACATGTTCATCAGTAGCCACCAGGAATTCCATCATTACAGTGGTTAGAGATGTATTGTTTATATGGTAGTTTTTCCTTAAACATAGCCTAGTTTTCTCCAGAAGAATCTAAACTTAAATTAGAAACAAAGTCTAACTTTTATCTTTTCGATTATAAAACAATTTTCTCAAATAATCTTTCTAACGACATTGTGACCACTTACGTCTTACGTCGCCCCTGAGACGAATCTTGGTGTTCCTCTTCTTCTTCATACCCATCACTGATCATCTGTGGATAATAAACAAAAAAAAACCATGTTTCCAGCTTTACGGAATAATCCCCACTCAAAGTGACCTATTTGTGATTCTTCCCACTAAAATCTAAAGGTGAAGGTCATTTTTGTACAATAATCTAAAGGTCAATCTTAAGTTCCAAACGTTATCAAATTAGTTTTAGATTACAATGATCTGGAAATTAGGTGGTCAAGATCACATTAAAATAAATATCATGTGTTGAAGCATAACTGGTCAAGATGATAATAAACTGAAGATTACCTGTTAAAACCTAGCTGGTCAAGACCATATTAAACTGAAAATCACCTGTTAAAACCTAGCTGGTCAAGACCATATTAAACTGAAGATCACCTGTTAAAACCTAGCTGGTCAAGACCATATTAAACTGAAAATCACCTGTTAAAACCTAGCTGGTCAAGACCATATTAAACTGAAGATCACCTGTTAAAACCTAGCTGGTCAAGACCATATTAAACTGAAGATCACCTGTTAAAACCTAGCTGGTCAAGACCATATTAAACTGAAGATCACCTGTTAAAACCTAGCTGGTCAAGACCATATTAAACTGAAGATCACCTGTTAAAACCTAGCTGGTCAAGATCATATTAAACTGAAGATTGCGTGTTAAAGCATAATTGGTCAAGATCATATTCAAACTGATGGTCACATGTGTACAGTGTTAAATAGATACTTCAAAATTAGTATTACACAAATACCTGGGGTACTATATTACACTGCTACCTGGTATACAGTGTTATACAGACACCTGGTGTACAGTATTATACAGACACCTGGTGTACAGTATTACACATATTCCTGATGTACAGTATTATACTGCCACCTGGTGTACAGTATTGCACAGACTCTTGATGTACAGTATTACACTGCCACCTGGTGTACAGTATTACATATATTACTAATGTAAAGTATGATACTGCCACCTGGTGTACAGTATTATACAGATTACTGATGTACAGTACTATACTGCCACCTGGTGTACAGTATTACATAGATTACTAATGTAAAGTATGATACTGCCACCTGGTATACAGTATTATACAGACACCTGGTATACATTATTACACATATTCCTGATGTACAGTATTATACTGCAACCTGGTGCACAGTATTACACTGCTACCTGGTATACAGTGTTATACAGACACCTGGTATACATTATTACACATATTCCTGATGTACAGTACTATACTGCCACCTGTGTACAGTATTATACAGACACCTGGTGTACAGTATTACACAGATTCCTGATGTACAGTATTACACTGCCACCTGATGTACAGTATTACACTGCTACCTGGTATACAGTGTTATACAGACACCTGGTATACATTATTACACATATTCCTGATGTACAGTATTATACTGCAACCTGGTGCACAGTATTACACAGATTACTAATGTAGAGTATTACAATGCCACCTGGTGTACAGCATTACACAGACTCTTGATGTACAGTATTACACAGATTACTAATGTACAGTACTATACTGCCACCTGTGTACAGTATTATACAGACACCTAGATTAAAACAAACTATAACTTTACCTTCGTTCTTCTTTCTAATAAAGTAATGAGAAATAGGTTTTGGTTTTGTTTATCGCCACCTAGCTTAGGAAGGAGGAGTTACGTTAATACAACGTGCTTATCTGTCATATAATTCTGTTTCTCTAGATTTGTCTTAAAATAATGAGCATAAAAAGTAGATATCAATCGTTATTTAAGAGCAGCCGTACTATTATAAGGTCCGTGATAACTGATTCTTCTCTATGGAGTATTTTTCAGTAATGACGAGTCACGAGAAAAGTCAGTGGTGAGATCACTAACTAAAATTGATAAGAACAATATGCACCTTGATTAATTCCGACCACAAAAATTATCATATATAGATCAGAAGACTTTAAGACAACTTTAGTTTTTATACAAGTCATCTAAGTATAAGATGTAAACTAACCTATGGAATATTTTAAATAAATAACCCCCTCCCCCATAAATGAGTACATAAAAGTGCCAATGAAAGAGTGTGTCAACAGATCATGGTTTTTGCTACGAAATCGCGCGCGTACGTTCTTCATTGTCCCACGTATAAACACGTACTTAAGTAATTCTTAAGTTAATTTTATTCTCAGCTTCGCACAAACTAGGCTAGTGACTACGTGACAATTGACAAAGTAACAGTTCGTAAAAGTTATTTTTGGGCTTCTCGAAACCCACTAGCTTGATTTACTAAACAGAGTATATATGTGTAGAGAGCTTTCGAAATTTAATGAGACTGAAAACAAAACAAATAAGCGCCTATAGTTTGTTGGTTTTCATCTAGCGCCCACTTAGCTCCTCTAACCTTTTCAGGACAAATTTCAGGTTTAGATAAAATAAAACCCTATTTTCCTTAATGATACCATTGAGGAAAATACTTGTTTTTCATGTACAGGACATCGTTACAAGATATTGTTAAGATATATTACAAAACTAATTGATCTTCAATATAATATATCTATAATTCATGGTTGTCTAGAATTTACACATTAAGATCTTCCTTCCTGTAACCACCAAGAAAATTAATATCTTGAGGAATAAATTATAGATCATTACCAACAGATCAACAAGTAACACGTGTATTTAACTGTGTATCATTACCAACAGATCAACTAATGATACACAGTTAAATACACGTGTTACTTCCAACAAGTAACACGTGTATTTAACTATGTATCATTACCAACAGATCAACAAGTAACTCGTGTATTTAACTGTGTATCATTACCAACAAGTAACACGTGTATTTAACTGTTTATCATTACCAACAAGTAACACGTGTGTTTAACTGTGTATCATTATCAAGAAGAAACACCTGTAGTTAACTGTGTATCATTACCAACAGATCAACAAGTAACTCGTGTATTTAACTGTGTATCATTACCAACAGATCAACAAGTAACACGTGTATTTAACTGTGTATCATTACCAACAGATCAACAAGTAAC
>NW_013676444.1:7823-10938 GCF_000517525.1 Limulus polyphemus
AAGTAACACGTGCATTTAACTGTGTATCATTACCAACAAGTAACACGTGTATTTAACTGTGTATTATTACCAACAAGTAACACGTGTATTTAACTGTGTATTATTACCAACAAGTAACACGTGTATTTAACTGTGTATTATTATCAACAAGTAACACGTGTATTTAACTGTGTATCATTACCAACAAGTAACACGTGTATTTAACTGTGTATCATTATCAACAAGTAACACGTGTATTTAACTGTGTATTATTACCAACAAGTAACACGTGTATTTAACTGTGTGTCATTTCTAGTTGTTTTCTCATCTACACCCTCTGGTGATAACGTAGAAAGTTGACGTCACACTGTTGCTCACCTTCGGAGGGACTAACGCTCGTCTCCTGTGCAGCGCTGCCGCTGGCGGTCCTTCCTCCATCTCGTCCAACTCGCTCCCTTCATCATCAATGGAGGAGAGTTTCTTGAACCCTATGTTCGTCTCCTGCTCCTTGGAAAATAAAAGAAAAAACATTAAGAAGCTAATAGAATGATATCAAAATATAATATCATGCTATTTAGAATCACAGAGATATAATCAAATGATCCGGACAAAGAGACACTTGAAAACTTGGTTCTTAATAACTGTTACCAGTCACGTGAAGGTTCTTTCTAAATCTGGACCTTGGAAAACAAATCGAAACAAAGACGTAATTTTCAGTCCCAGAGCTGTTACAATAAGAAAAGAAACATCTTCATCCAATAGCAACTTTAGTTTTAAAATGCCAGACATCTTCAACCAATAGCAACTTTAGTTTTAAAATATCTGACATCTTCAACCAATAGCAACTTTAGTTTTAAAATGCCAGACATCTTCAACCAATAGCAACTTTAGTTTTAAAATGCCAGACATCTTCAACCAATAGCAACTTTAGTTTTAAAATGCTCTGCAGACATCTTCAACCAATAGCAACTTTAGTTTTAAAATGCCAGACATCTTCAACCTATAGCAACTTTAGTTTTAAAATGCCAGATATCTTCAACCAATAGCAACTTTAGTTTTAAAATGCCTTACAAGTCTAATTCATCCAGAAGCAAAAAATGTGTTTATCAATAAAAGTAATAAAACCACACAAAAGCCTGGAAACTGGTCAGTTCGATACAACAAGAGAAACTCCTTTATTTGGAGAATGTCATGTTAAATTATTCTTTGTTTTCTAAGATTTAACGTTTTAAATATGTACAGAGTCTCCCTCCGCTCAGCGGTAAGTCTGAAGGTTTGATACTCGCGGTGAGCAGATCACAGATAGCTAATTTGTAGGTTTGTGCTTAAGAGCAAATCAAACATTTGTTCAACTGAACTTCTGTGAAATATATAATTAAAATTACTTCAGAACAACGTCGTAAACTTTTATACTTGTCCTTTGTTCATCGAAAGATCAAAATGTATCTTCGGACGAAGGGCTTTCGGTACTTTTGAATGAAAATGAACTTTTTAAAAACTTACTAAAGTATTTCTGAAACGTCACATAGACTGTTAGAAATATTAATTGGTAGATTTTGACTCTGTATCATGATTTTCCCCAGTTTTGGGTAAATTAATGTTAGAATTACATAATATATGTATATCTGAGCACGAGCCCCACACAGGAATTGTACGATGACATATGAAAGCAATTTTGAGGAGATTTATATTTTGTATACATACCAGTAATTAAAATGCACCCTCTCTGTGGTGGCTCAGTGATAAGCTTGGGAGCTTATAGCGCTAAAGTTCGGAGTTTTATCCCCACGGTGTACTCAACATAAATAGCCAGTTGTGCAGCTTTCTTGTTGTTGTTGTTTGTAATTAAGCATAAAGCTACACAATGGGCTATCTGTGCTCTGCCCACCACGTGTATAGAAACCCGGATTCTAGCGTTGTAAGTGTGCAGACATACCGCTGTGCCACTGGGGGGCGTCTTTCTTGTTAGAAATAAACAAAGCAGTTTTAAACATAATTAGAATAGAGGAATAATATTAGGGTTCTTTGTCTTAAACCTAGTTAAAATACAGGAATAATATTAGGGTTCTTTGTCTTAAACCTAGTTAAAATACAGGAATAATATTAGGGTTCTTTGTCTTAAACCTATTAAAATACAGGAATAATATTAAGGTTCTTTGTCTTAAACCTAATTAAAATACGGCAGAATATTAAGGTTCTTTGTCTTAAACCTAATTAAAATACAGGCACAAAATTGGGGTTCTTTGTCTTAAACCTAATTAAAATACAGGCACAATGTTAGGGTTCTTTGTCTTAAACCTAATTAAAATACAAACACAATATTAGGGCTCTTTGTCTTAAACCTAATTAAAATACAGGTACAATGTTAGGGTTCTTTATCCTAAACCTAATTAAAATACAAACACAATATTAGGGTTCTTTATATTAAACATAATTAAAATACAGACACAATATTAGGGTTCTTTGTCTTTAACCTAATTAAAATGCAGGTACAATGTTAGGGTTCTTTGTCTTAAACCTAATTAAAATACAGGAATAATATTAGGGTTCTTTGTCTTAAACCTAATTAAAATACAGGCACAATATTAGGGTTCTTTGTCTTAAACCTAATTAAAATACAGGCACAATATTAGGGTTCTTTGTCTTAAGAATATCTGTAACTCTCATGTTTTCATGAATTAAGTTCTTCATCATATGATCAGAAATATTTGTTTGTAGTACTTGATCCTTATCATGTGATCAGAAACCTTTGTCTGCATTACTTGATCTTGACCAACTGATCAGAAACCTTCGGATTACTTGATCTTGACCAATTGACCAGAAACCTTTGTCTACATTACTTGATCTTGATAAACTTATCAGAAACCTTTGTCTGCATTACTAGATCTTGACTAATTGATCAGAAACCTTCGGATTACTTGATCTTGACCAATTGACCAGAAACCTTTGTCTACATTACTTGATCTTGATAAACTTATCAGAAACCTTTGTCTGCATTACTAGATCTTGACTAATTGATCAGAAACCTTCGGATTACTTGATCTTGACCAATTGATCAGAAACCTTTGTCTGCATTACTAGATCTTGACTAATTGATCAGAAACCTTCGGATTACTTGATCTTGACCAATTGATCA
>NW_013676444.1:11059-13144 GCF_000517525.1 Limulus polyphemus
ATATACATTAAATATTAACTGTTTAACAAGATAAGATGTATACATTAAATATTAACTGTCTAACAAAATAAGATATATACATTAAATATTAACTGTTTAACAAGATAAGATGTATACATTAAATATTAACTGTCCAACAAGATAAGATGTATATATTAAATATTAACTGTTTAACAAGATATGATATATACCTTAAATATTAACTGTTTAACAAGGTAAGATGTAAATATTAAACATTAACTGTTTAACGATATAAGATATATATACCTTAAATATTAACTGTTTAACAAGATATGATATATACCTTAAATATTAGCTGTTTAACAAGGTAAGATGTATATATTAAACATTAACTGTTTAACGATATAAGATATATATACCTTAAATATTAACTGTTTAACAAGATATGATATATACCTTAAATATTAGCTGTTTAACAAGATATGATATATACATTAAATATTAGCTGTTTAACAAGATACGATGTATATATTAAACATTAACTGTTCAACAAGATAAGATGTATATATTAAATATTAACTGTTTAACAAGATACGATGTATATATTAAATATTAACTGTTTAACAAGATAAGATGTATATATTAAACATTAACTGTTTAACAAGATCCAATTGATCAGAAATTTTTGTCTACATTACTTGATCTTGACCAATTGATCAGAAACCTTTGTCTACATTGCTTGATCTTGATAAACTTATCAGAAACCTTTGTCTGCATTGCTTAATCTTGATCAAGTGATCAGAAATATTCCTGTACAGAATCAATATGACGTCATAGCTCCATATCACGTACCTGAACGTCTTACTCTAAATACTGTAAACCTTCCTGTTTTCGAGACCGTCCACCACAAGTCCTCAGACACATCGCGTGTCTAAATAACTAGGTCAGAGACGATCTAGGGTTCCCTAAGTTTGAAATATCGACCAAAGAGAAAGCAGCCTGTTATCAGTATCCATTAAACCTGAACAGCAGTATATCGAACCTTGGATCCTCTGATCCACATTTCGGCATGCTAACTCATGTGATATTAAGTACATTTTGATATGTCAATACTTGAACATAATTAAATGTTCAGCCAACTGAAATTGAATACCCAGAACACGTGTTTAAAACCAAACCTATCAAAATAAGTTCAAGTAAAGTAGCTTTTTAAAATGGTGTTTGGTTAAAACTTATCAGCTGTTTATTCTTCCAGTTTTACATTTACTGCACGAAATATTATAAAATCGAAGAAACGGATACATCAAAGTGTGGAACACCATTGGTCAAAACTCTGGGTTGCGTTAACACAGTAAAGAAAACAAATTAATAGAGACGAGAAGAAACAAAACTAAAACCAGAATAAGATTCCAAGAACTCTACTAGCATGAGCAAAGTTGCGAGAAATAGATGAGAAGTATATATATATGTATTATCTTGTTAAACAGTTAATATTTAATATATACATCTTATCTTGTTAAACAGTTAATGTTTAATATATACATCGTATCTTGTTGAACAGTTAATATTTAATGTATATATCTTATCTTGTTAAACAGTTAATATTTAATATATACATCTTATCTTGTTAAACAGTTAATATTTAATATATACATCGTATCTTGTTGAACAGTTAATATTTAATATATACATCGTTTTGTCTGCATTACTAGATCTTGACCAATTGATCAGAAACCTTTGTCTTCATTACTTGATCTTGATAAACTTATCAGAAACCTTTGTCTGCATTACTTGATCTTGAGGTTTCTGATCAATTGGTCAAGATCAAGTAATGTAGACAAAGGTTTCTGATCAATTAGTCAAGATCTAGTAATGCAGACAAAAGTTTCTGATCAATTGGTCAAGATCAAGTAATGTAGACAAAGGTTTCTGATCAATTAGTCAAGATCTAGTAATGCAGACAAAAGTTTCTGATCAATTGGTCAAGATCAAGTAATGTAGACAAAGGTTTCTGATCAATTAGTCAAGATCTAGTAATGCAGACAAAGGTTTCTGATCAATTGGTCAAGATCAAGTAATGTAGACAAAGGTTTCTGATCAATTAGTCAAGATCTAGTAATGCAG
>NW_013676444.1:13803-15432 GCF_000517525.1 Limulus polyphemus
GGTATATATATCTTATATCGTTAAACAGTTAATGTTTAATATTTACATCTTACCTTGTTAAACAGTTAATATTTAAGGTATATATCATATCTTGTTAAACAGTTAATATTTAATATATACATCTTATCTTGTTGGACAGTTAATATTTAATGTATATATATATATCTTATCTTGTTAAACAGTTAATATTTAATATATACATCGTATCTTGTTGAACAGTTAATGTTTAATATATACATCTTATCTTGTTGAACAGTTAATATATATATCTTATCTTGTTGAACAGTTTATGTTTAATATATATATCTTATCTTGTTAAACAGTTAATATTTAATATATACATCGTATCTTGTTAAACAGTTAATATTTAATATATACATCGTATCTTGTTAAACAGTTAATATTTAAGCTATATATCATATCTTGTTAAACAGTTAATATTTAAGCTATATATCATATCTTGTTAAACAGTTAATATTTAAGCTATATATCATATCTTGTTAAACAGTTAATATTTAAGCTATATATCATATCTTGTTAAACAGTTAATATTTAATGTATGTATCTTATCTTGTTGAACAGTCAATATTTAAGCTATATATCTTATCTTGTTAAACAGTTAATGTTTAATGTATATATCATATCTTGTTAAACAGTTAATATTTAAGCTATATATATCTTATATCGTTAAACAGCTAATATTTAATGTATATATCATATCTTGTTAAACAGTTAATATTTAAGCTATATATATCATATCTTGTTAAACAGTTAATATTTAAGCTATATATCATATCTTGTTAAACAGTTAATATTTAATGTATGTATCTTATCTTGTTGAACAGTTGCTGTTCCGATATTGTTCCATTAAGCCCGAAGATTGAACACGATGATTATATTAATTCTAAGATTTTTAAGCACAAGCTTGGGCCAGATAATATTTCTCCAAGGGGTTTGAATGAGGCTTAAGGTTTGGATATGTCAGCCATTTGCTACTATTTTTGTAAGTCCTTGAATAGTGGGCAGGTGCCAGATCACTGAAAGTTGGCTAATGTAACACATAGGAGGCGATAAAGAGTATCCGGTGATTATAGGCCTATTAATCTTACAACACTGGTAAGAAATGTTTCGGAAAGTTAATTAACAAAGATTAAAATTTTCTTGGATAGTCAACATGGTTTTACTAAGGGAAAGTCTTTCCTTACTAATCTTTTGATATTCTTTGAAGATGTTTACTTCTAAGTTAAATAAAGGAAAGTGTGTGGATCTGGTGGATCTGGATTTTCAGAAAACATTTTACAAGATGACACATAAAATACCTATTAAAAGATTATCTCTATAGGTGTGGGGGATAAGTTAGCTAATTGGATAAAAGAGTGGCTGGATGGAAGAAAACAGGGGTTGTTATAAATGGAGTTCAGTCAAACTGGATTAATGTCACAAGTGGGGTACCTCAGGGCTCAGTCTTAGGACCTTTGTTATTTTTGACTTACATCAATGACATAGATGAAGGAATGGTCAATAAATTACTTAAATTAGCAGATGATATTGAGGTTTTGGGTGTGAAGAGGATGCTGAAGAGGATTTAGATCATTTAGTGAGTTGGGTAAATAAATGGCAGATGGGTTT
>NW_013676444.1:16301-18712 GCF_000517525.1 Limulus polyphemus
ATTTGAATTATAAGTATAAATAACCTCAACACAGTTATGGAAGAAAAGAGATCTTGATATCCTGGTTCATTATTCTCTTAATCAATCCAAGCAGCATGCTTCATGTTATCTACAGGAATATTGAATACAACTCTAAAGAGGTTATAATGTCATTGGTTAGGCCACGTTTGAAGTATCGTGTTCGTTCGTGGCTTCCTTAACTTAGGAAAAGCATTATTGGAAATGGTTCGGAGGAGGGGTACTAGTATGATACATGGGATGGAAGGGTTGTCACTCGAGAATAGGTTAAAATCTCTGAAAGTGTTTTCTCTTGAAAAAAGAAGAGTTAGAGTGGATTTGATTAAGGTGTTTAAGGTTGTTAAGGAAATTGATAGAGTTGATGCATGATTTTGTTCGTGATACTAGGGGACATAAATTTAGCTTTTGACAGTAAAGAAGTTATATTCAGTTAAGGCAGCATCATTTTCTATTTTTCTAACCTTTGTTTGACCTTTGGAACGGGTTGTTTTCAGATGAGGTGGACGTAGTAAATTTAAGGAAGCTTAGAGAAAGGCTCGATAAATATTTGAATCATAATGGCTGGCTTTGAGTTGTTACTTTTTGTTTTCTTTCTAAGTATAGTGGGTAGAACAGCCTAGACGGACCAAAAGATCCCTTGTTGTCCTTAAATTTATTTCATGTTACTGTCACTACCTATAAACCTTTCCTTACGAAGAAGCAGTGGAATCAAAGTATATATTACCCTTAGAATGTTATCCTACCAAACCCGATGATTCTGTTACCCTACCAAACCTGAAAGTTGTGTTATCCTACCAGACATGAAGGTTGTGTTACCCTACCAAATCTGAAGGTTGTGTTATCCTACCAAACCTGAAGGTTGTGTTATCCTACCAAACTTGAAGGCTGTGTTATCCTACCAAACTTGAAGGTTGTGTTATCCTACCAAACTTGAAGGCTGTGTTATCCTACTAAACCTGATGGTTGTGTTACCCAACCAAACCTGAAGGTTGTGTTATCCTACCAGACATGAAGTTTGTGTTACCCAACCAAACCTGAAGGTTGTGTTATCCTACCAAACTTGAAGGCTGTGTTATCCTACCAAACCTGAAGGTTGTGTTATCCTACCAAACTTGAAGGCTGTGTTATCCTACCAAACCTGAAGGTTGTGTTATCCTACCAAACCTGAAGGTTGTGTTATCCTACTAAACCTGAAGGTTGTGTTACCCAACCAAACCTGAAGGTTGTGTTATCCTACCAAACCTGAAGGCTGTGTTATCCTACCAAACCTGAAGGTTGTGTTACCCTACTAAACCTGAAGGTTGTGTTACCCAACCAAACCTGAAGGTTGTGTTATCCTACCAAACCTGAAGGCTGTGTTACCCTACTAAACCTGAAGGTTGTGTTACCCTACTAAACCTGAAGGTTGTGTTACCCAACCAAACCTGAAGGTTGTGTTATCCTACCAAACCTGAAGGCTGTGTTATCCTACCAAACCTGAAGTTTGTGTTATCCTACCAAACCTGAAGGCTGTGTTATCCTACCAAACCTGAAGGCTGTGTTATCCTACCAAACCTGAAGGTTGTGTTATCCTACCAAACCTGAAGGCTGTGTTATCCTACCAAACCTGAAGGTTGTGTTATCCTAGTGGTCCTGTAAGTAGTGCTAATCTGCTAGGACTGAAGGTTTTGATTTTTTGCTCCATTAGGCATGGAGATTCTGTTAGACTTGAAAGTTTTATTGTTCTGAAGGTTCTATTGTTCCGTTAAATCTTAAGGTTATATTGTTCCGTTAAATCTTAAGGTTATATTGTTCTGAAGGTTTTATTGTTCCGTTAAATCTTAAGGTTATATTGTTCTGAAGGTTTTATTGTTCCGTTAAATCTTAAGGTTCTATTGTTCCGTTAAATCTTAAGGTTATATTGTTCTGAAGGTTTTATTGTTCCGTTAAATCTTAAGGTTCTATTGTTCTGAAGGCTCTCTTTACCACGTAACTAAGGAAGTAAAATACTTACTTCCGAATCCTTACCACGCAACTAAAGAAGACAGTGTTTACTTAGTGTTAGAACTGAGGACTAATTTTAGTCTCTAATAGTTAGGCTTATTCTATTCGGTTCAAAGAAAGTTCGAGAGAAAACACCAAATAATTGAAACACATGTTGAAATTTACCATAATTTAGCAGAGATTTTCACAAAGATGGAAGAAACAAAGCCAAAAGTGTTTTAATGAAACAAAGAAAAGACTATTGCTTTACTTTGTTTCACAGGAAACAAAGCCAAAAGTGTTTTGGTGAAACAAATAAAAGACTATTGTTTTACTTTGTTTCACAGGAAACAAAGCCAAAAGTGTTTTGGTGAAACAAATAAAAGACTATTGTTTTACTTTGTTTCACAGGAAACAAAGCCAAAAGTGTT
>NW_013676445.1:0-22453 GCF_000517525.1 Limulus polyphemus
ACAATTTTAGATGTAGTGAACTCGTATCACAGTAAATGTTATACCATATTGTTCTCATTATCATTACTTGTAATGCACTCAATGCACAGTAACTAGTCAACTTATCGAACAGTGTATCTTTCACCTACTTGTCATCATTATACATTTACTTATAGTGAACATATCGGACATTAAGACTTTCATCTCATTTAAAACTTTCTTCTAATGACATGATCGCACAGCGAATATTTTTAGTTCATAGTTATTTTTATACACTTAATTCTAGTAAACTCCTATAACACTAGATTCTCTATCTGATTTTTACCATTTTGAAATTACTTGTAGTGGAGTATTCGCGCAACAGATGTTTAACATGATTGTTATTACAATGTTAATTATATTGAAATAATTGGACAGTAAACATTTTACTTAATGTACTTAATTGTATTTACGTTATTGTAGTTTACCAATAATGAATTTATTGCACGTTAATTCTCTTATTTTATTATTACCATTATTAGGTTACTTATAGGGAACCCATGACAGCATAAGTCTCTTTATTCTTATTAGACTACTTTTAGTGAGCTCATAGCACAGTAAACATTTTACCTTGTATTTTCATCATAATTGAAACCATTGTGAACTCATCGCCGTGTGAAACTTTTAATTTATGCTTATTATGATACACGGACTTCTATTGAACTCATTTTCTACCATATTCTTACGGTAAGATTTCTTCTAGTAAACGCATCTTACTTAAAGTAAGTGTTTTTCCTTATTGTGATTATCATCACACTATTCAACTCGCAGCACAGTTAAAGCTTTAGAGCATTGCAATTTTACTTATACTGAACTTATCGCAAGATAAATTTTCAGCGTATTGTTTCATCAAATTTCTTGTACCGTATTTATCGTACCTCACTTTTGTTATTGTTATTATAGTATTTACAATGAACTCATTACACCTCAACATATACTTCTTCATTCTTATGATTTTAGGTATACTTATAGTAAACTCGTGGCACATCAAATGATTTTTTCCTTGTTCATATCATTAAGATTACATCTAGTTAACTAATCACACATTAAATACTTTGCAATATTGTTATGATTTATCTTTCTTATTATGAATTCATTGCAATGTAAATGTTTGACGTTACTGTTTTTATGACAGTTTTCTCACACAAAGATTCTTACAGTGCCATGATTCTGGTATCACAAAAAGTGAATCAAAATAACGTGAAGACATTGAATTACGCTTTTAATTACAACAAATGGTGTATGAAATATTTTCTCTGTGGTTGGTTCACTATAACTTTACAGATATTGATAGAAACACCATCACTTGTAATGATCTTATCGCAAAGTTCTTTACCTTACTGTTATCATGGTATGTTTTTGTCAGATTATAGCACAGAAAACTTTTAGCTTATTCTTAACACCATGAATTTATTTATATGTGAATCATTGCAGAGCAAATGTTTGACCTTATTTTTATCGTTCTAAGATTACTTATTCTACTGAAAGCACAGTAAGTATTATTTCTTACTATTAACATTTTGAGATTAATGATAGTGGACTTTCCCAAAAACAAATGTTTCACCTGATTATTATTATAAATATGTTTAAAGGGAAGTCATTGTAAATTTTACTTCATGATTATTGTAAACCCATATCATAAACCCATTGCAAGGTCAAAAGTTTTCTTTTTTCTTTGTTATCTCATGGTTACTTATAGTAAAGTCATAGCATAAACAAAATTCACCTTATTCTTGATTTTGCAACTATACGTATTTTATCTTAATGGTATTATTCTAAGATTACATCTAGCGAACTAATCGCACAGTAAATGTTTTTCATTTTTGTTATCATTAAATATTTACTTGTAATAAACTCATCGCACAGTAAACCTTTTCCTGTATAACTTATCCAACAGTAAATGTTTTAACAAATAAATGTCACTGAATTAGCTTATAGTGAACCAACCACAGAGAAACTATTTCATTCACATTATTATTATAATTAGATTACTTATAATGAAGTTATCGCAAAGTGCTTTACTATTATCATGGTATGTTATTGCCAACTTAAGAGTAATTGTGTTACCTTATTGTTATCACTGTAGTATTTCGTACAAATGAATAATCCTTCAGATCTTCATCTATGATTAACCAAAGTCATACGCCATTCATTTACGGATCTATTAGGAAAATTAATTACGTGATCGTGTTTTCACTGTCAATTAGATTTTACTTCAACATTTCTCCTGGTAAGAAAGTACCTTGGAACTGGTATTATTGAAGCGATTTGTTGATCGGCTGTTCTAGCGAATTTTAAATAATTAACACTTAATGTTTAACAAATAAATAGGAAACTTAACATTTATGTGCATGTTGCCAAAAGTGCTTGAAAAACAGAGCTCTTAGTAAATTATTGTGTTTGAAATTAATTTGGGCAACTCTGTAAGAACGATGTTATAAGTAATCATAATGTAACAGTGATGAAAATATTTATTGTAAACATATAAATAATAATTGGGTAAACCATTTACTGTGCTATTAGGTCATTATAAGCAAATTTTTATGTTAAAATTAAGGTAAATCATTACCTTTGAGATAATTCCACTATAATGATTATAATTTAAAACATAATGCTAAATATTTATGGTGGGTAATAAGTTGACAATTAAACACACCAAGATGATATAAAGCATTTCATAGTTATTGTGCTGTGAGTAGAATAACTAATGATAAAATATGTGGTGTTATTTCCTACAACAAATCCAGTATTCTTGACTACTCAGAATTGAAACGTCTTTTGCGTGAATAGTGAATTATGCTTGTCACTTGCAGCATGTTGGACATTGGACTACAAAATGAGGGATTCGCTATGTTTGTTTTCGTAGTTTGTTAAAGTTCCATTTTAATTTCACCAAATCTGTTTTCGTTTGAATATCCCCCATAAAAGGTAACGTCACAACTTTCTAGACATGAAGTATTAGTGATAACATTTAAAAACAACTTGCAATATAAAGATAATAGTTCCATTTTGTATATGTTTATAATATTTGTATTAGAAATAAAGATTAAGCTGCAATAATATAATGGATTTTTGACCGAATATCTGATTGCAAAAGTGATTGTACCTTCTAAAGCTTCCAAATGATAAAAAAATTGTATATGCTGGTGAAATTATCATTCTTATCAAGGGTGATCCTCCACGCAGTGCAGTGTTATTCGAATACCTTCACAATTCTTTTTAACTATTTTAACATCAAGCCACGGAAAATATATACCATTGGTAACTTTCGCAAATACTTAATCTAGTATTTTATATATTTGTCTTACTTTTATAGCAATATTTAAACCATGTGAAATTTCAGAGCTTGCTACCTAAAATGGAGCAGTTTCTGAAGTTAATACTAGCAAGTGCTTTTTTTAGTAGACTATAACTACTTATAAAAAAAGATAAAAATCAATCCTTACACCTTAGCTACACAACTCAAACATCTATTATAAAACAAGAATTAAAATTAATAAAAACTTATTAATATGAACGTTATACCCTTGTTTAAACTTGTTACATAGTCTTACGTTTATTACAATAAATCTGTGCTTTATACTACGCAGACTTTGAAAGTGTTAGCCATGTCAATGGTTTAATCGTACAAAATGATCACGAGATCTTTCTATAATAGTTTACTTGTAGTGTTCAACTTATCAAGTTTAACTAATTACATTTTTAATCAAAAAGCGTGTAAGTTATAGAATATTTATGATAAAAAAATTTAACTATACATTTAACATTAATAATGGCTGAAGACGGTTTGAATGGGTAATGAAGAAAAACGTCAATACAAGTTTAACATAACAGCAAATGTTTAACGTTTCGACAAGGTTTTGTCATCATTAGGTACGCTATTTAAGTTTATTTTATCAATATTTCGTAGCCATGAACCATCACGCCAGGTGTACGATTAATAGAATGTTGCACTACTCCTAGGTTTCTTCAAATATTTTCTTAAGACCCAATAGTAGTTCAATACATTATTGAGGAAAATTAATTAGTTATTACCGTTATCGTATTTTGTTACACCCAAGCACTCCACCTCATGATAAAATGAGGTTTTGAAGGCCTTTGAGCGAAAATGTTAAACGGAGTGTTTCATTTAATGAAATTATTAAAGTTTTTTTAAACAGTTTTTTTTGTATGAATTGTTTATTTGACTTCAAGTACTACTTAATTAATAGGTGCCTCCTATATTTCATCAGTTTCATATTACATATTTTTTCATGGTGTTAAACTAAATGTACCCGAGATGTAATGAATTTGACGCTAAAGTAGTTAGAAACTTAAATTTCCGTTTAAGTAATAAGCGAAATATAAAACCTTATTTAAGATTTTCTAATTTACACATGGAAATGACTAAGCCTTGGAGAAGCAAATTCATAGACTGGAATTTTTGTACTCTGTAGACAATTTCCTATTTTTTTCTTTCAAATCCATTATTAAACATTTGTTAAGTTAATAATAAACTACAATCATAAACTACAACTATTCCAGTAAGACTTGTTTAACAAAGCCTCTCGCTCTTCAACTATTCTCTCGCCTAAAGTAATCAAAACAAAAATGGTATGAAACGACATCTAAGTTTCTAGAAAAATAGATGACAATACAGCTGAAGATGAAACCGCCACGAAGAACTCTTCTCTTAGACCAGGTTTGATTTTTAATTTTTCTTAAATTATTATGAAAATTTTTATTACACTTTATACAAAGTATCAAACACTACCTTTAAAATATTTTACAAAAGTTTCAATAACAATAGCTGTAATATTTATACATGTTCATTCCACGAAATGTGCATACAATCACGAAAGTTCGTGGTGTGTAATTTAAACGTTCAGTAGTTTCCTAATCCATAGAAAGACGTCAGAAAATACGCGCCAGGTGTTCGTATTCAAGCACAAGCAGCAGCTCCAAATAGCACCACTAGATTACAATAAATGGTTCGCAACGAATATGTTCTTCCAGTCACTATTGAGCTTCTTACAATAAAACGAGAAGACTAACTTGGCAGAACCAGTGGAAATTAATGCTCACAGAACAAGGTGTAAGGGATCACTCAAGCTGGAATACAACTTCATGTAGTCTTGTATTAAGACCTTCACCTACATAAGCGAGATGTGTATAATTTCCAATATTTTAAAGCTTTGCTTAGAGAAGCTTTATTAGAGAACAAACTTCAAAATTTGAAATTTAAAACTGCAAATTATTACACAATAAAACACTGATCGGGTTAAAGTTCATTTTCACTCTTGGACCAAGAAATTAGTTACCACTTTTATCGCAGGCAGCCAGCTAGGATTCAATTGTACCTCCACCGTGTAAGTCATACGTCCAAACTTTTAGGTTCCCTAGGTCAAGATGTTATTGATGTTCTTGGTACCTGTTTTGAAGTCTAATGACCGATTATAAAATACCCACCCACCCCCAAAAGATATTTACTGTAATTGCACTAGTTATGAATGACAGCACACTAGTAATTCTAGATGTTTACTAAAACAAAATTAAAATTAGCACATTTAAAGACACCAACAATTGCAGCACATCATTTTGTAAGTCTTATTGCCCATGGTGTTAATTTAGATAAAGCTCTTAAGCTTAAGACATTATACCACAATAGTTCGTGAAACACTTACGCGAAAAAGCTTAGCTACGAAGATCAGTACCAGACTTCCATCTTGGTTGTTCAAAATCTTCAGTACTTTGTGAAGAAGTTATTTGGTGGGTAAACACCTTTAGTAATTTCTTTAGGACTTCCAGGTCTTTGGTGATCCTACTTTACAACGTAAGAAAGTTAGCTCCCCCCCAACCCCACATTAAGTACATTTATAGCACATCTAATACAAGAGTTCCTATTAAGAAATAACATTAATTTTACTTACACACAACTAAATAATTAAATTGGTTAACTCTGCACTTCAAATATTTGAAACTTCACAACCTCCTACTCCACGTTTATCGCGAACCATTATAAATTATTTCATAAAAAGTTGGGATATTTTACTTTTAGTATACTGTTCAGTTTAAGAGTATTAATTAACCAAAGGCTCTGAACTAGACCCACTACACTACGAAATAAATTACCAATTTTTTATATATGAATATGCACTCACGTTAAGTGATTTAAACATAAATTACCTACTGTTTTGTATATGAAGGGAGTAGCTACTTTCATTGTAACATTTACCTAGGTTCTGCAGTTTGAATCCTGCTGAAGTCTGAGCTACAGTTCTTTCTATATTATTGGTCTCTTTTTGTGGAAGATTAGCATCATATCGGTCATGTGCAACGATCAAATTCTCTTATTACAAAACAGTAGGTAATTTATGTTTAAATCACTTAACGTGAGTGCATAGAAAATGGAATTGATAATCCCTAAACAGTTAATAAGTTTTTTAACGATGCGTAAATGTAACTGTTTAAACATTTAAACTGCTGATTTAACCTAAATTGTCATCCTCTAACAAACGTCGATGTAAGTCGTAGTCCGAGTAAAACTTTCTACATAGCTTTAAGGTACGAAACTTTGGGGTGGGTGGGGGTGGATTGGTTTACTGTTCTTTCAGAATACTTGAATAGGTTCAGCACCGTGGATAAACGTCATAAAGACACCACATAACGAACAAAACGATGCCTTCATGTTTCGTCATTCTGAAAACTTAGTATGCAGAACGAAGAGGAGTGTAACTACTTGGCCTTACATGTTGCAGTAAGGTAACGTTTTGTGTTACTGTAAACTGCCTTTTGCTAAAGCATTTTCACTAAATTTTCCTGTCAACCGTTTTTCATTGAAACTTTCGCTTATCCATAAGGTATAGGAATTAAGAATCTTCTAAATGATCAGCTAATAATAAGCATTACCTTTCTTGAAAAAGATGAGCTTCAAAGTGTTCTGCAAGATTACCCTGCGTGATAAAATATAAAGTCCGTACTTTTGTTGATTAACACTACATTTCATTTTCATAATGGGGTGACCAACAGTTGTTTATAGATGAAGTCCCTTTGTTGTTTTTGCCAGCCTACTTGAAAAGAAAATTCGGTTGACCCATTCCAAAACCCCTCATTAAGATCTTAAATACAAAACGAATTACAAACCTTACGTAAAAAGATTACATCATTATAATTTCTAGACTGAAACAGATAAGGAAATTATAGCAAATAGTTTGGATCAATTGCTAATTCCTTTTAATAGATAAATCAGAATTTAAATAGTGAAATTATAGTTGTTTTAAGTCGCTAGTCAACGGCATGAAAGTTCCTCGCTAATGTAGTTTACCTGTTACTAGTCTTAGTCCATATAAGAGATGTCAGAAAAGGATTCATAAAGTATTAAAGCACACGTTTTTCAAACACTGGACAACATGGCGAGATGAGCATTTTCTTCTAGTCCCGATTAAGAAAATTAACATTGAGAAGGCGTACAATTGAAATAGAAGCAGAAGATACTAGTGCTCAGAGTTAAATATAACTTAAAAAGTTTCTCATACTGCAGTCTTCACCTGTACAATCAAGATGTGTACGTCTAACAATTTGAAGATTAGGCTCTTGTTGGGGCTTTAGAAGTTCACTAGATCTTACTTTTCCAGCATCTTCACCAGTTCGTTAAACACGTTCAGTTTATAAGCCTGTAGGAGTACTTTACATCCCGTTCTTTACCAGACTTGGTTCACTGTGTAAGAAAAATACATACACACCCCCAAAGGCATTTACATAGTACAGGAAATTTGAACTTTTACTGTAAATAAAGTTCTACTTTTATGTAATTTAAGTGCGCTATCAACCCTACTTTAAGCCAGCCACGAAAGTTACACTTCATATTAATCTTAAGACAATACACTCATCCGTAAACACATCAGTTTACGGCTTAAATAAAAGTATTAACCAACCAAAGCCTTGTAACTAACCACCATCCATCTAATTTAAACATGCACTTAAGCATAAACGACTGAAAGCAAGGGTTACCTATTGTTCTTTTAAAAAGACAGGATTTTGCAGCAGGTTGCACATGACCAATTTGATGATAGGATGGTTGATCTTCCAGAAAGATACAGATCAGTAGTATGAAAAAACGACTGCAATTTCGACATCAGCAAGGATTCAAGTTGGAGAACCTGTGTAATATTGCTACAAGCACCAACTCCATAGTAACAGTTTTGCAAACACTTCAAAATGTAAATTTATTACTTATGAAGTTAAGACTACTGCAGCACATGAACCTTTAAAGGAAATCAGTTCAGAAATACAAAACTTTACCTTACTGCAGAATTTGTTTGAACTACATGTGCTCCTCTTCGTTCGTCATATTGAGTTTGACTGACGATACAGCAAATTGCGGACATCCTAGACATTTGTTCATTATGTGGCAAGCTCTTACAGCCCTTAAATTGGAGATTCTTCACTTTGCTGAACCTATTTAAGTAATCTAAAGGTTCATGTAAACCACCACCACTCCTACCAGTCCAGTTTGCAAGGAAAGTGGCTTATGTCTTTAAAATACAGGACAGTTAAGCAAGCTTCCATAATATGTTCAGACTAGACTGGAGTTATGGTTATTTGTCACTCAAGCTTACACTTAAAAAAAAAGTAACAAAGTTTAACAATTTCATCCAAAGTTGAACTTCATATAAATTGTTTTGTAATTATAGCAGGCAACAATTTAACATTCTATTGAGAATGAGATAACATGTGTAATTGATCTAAGAATGAGCTAAAGGAGTGACGGCCAGAATAAGTTACCTTTCTTCCAAAACTAGGATCAGATGATCGTTCTTCTACGACTGCCTTTTGTGACGAATGAAATCCATACCATTACAGCACGTTTCATTTTCAAAATAGGGTGATCAACAGTTGTGTATAGATAAAGTTCAGTTCTGTAATTCTACTTCAAAGAGAAGAGTGGGGTAACCAGTTGAACCTATCTAAAAAAAACTATAAGATTTCTTTTCCCTCCCCCACACACAAAAACGTATTCATAAAACACGCCCAAGATAAAACAAAATAAGACGATTTCAAAATTGTTCAAGTACTTTACATACAGTTAGTATTAGGTACGAAGTTACTAAAACCTTCATCCAAGTGGACCCACAGTATTAGCAAGTCAAGGAGTTGCAATTTATGGTTGCATTCACGAGCAGCTTTGTAGCTATTAGTTAAATGTAACATATTAAGCAACAATAGGCATCAAGTAAAAAAATCCCCATATAAAATAATTCTTGGAAAAATAACTTTTCTTACTGCATCAAAGAAAGTTTCAGTTTCTTTTGAGAATACTCACTTAAATATCCGTTTTTTATGTTACCATTAGTTACTAATTAAGTTCCTTGATGGTATAGAACTGAAGTCCAAAATTTATATCGAAAAAGAAATGAAATGGCGATTTGAAAATTAAGTCCTTTCCAAGTACAGGGATCCCTTATTTTCTAATACATCTACCAATATAACCATTGGACATGTGGCAAAGCTGGTATCGTAAAATTAAGCTAATGTCACGTATTACTATACGAATGATTATTCTTGACGTTGGCATATTTCGGTAGTTTACCGTAGACATTAAATTAGGAAGTTGTATTTATCAATAACCAAGATACCTCACCTAACATACTTAGCAGCGTTATCTTAACATTATTATATATAATTTTTTTTGAAAAAGTTAACCATAGTCTACTTTTTAAATATTAACACTAACAGTAATTCCACAATCTTATAATAATAATAATAACTAAATCGACACTAATTTTTTACTAGGTCCTGCGATAGTTAAGCATCACGGAATTTTGGTTTTTCAACAACGCATAAGTAATATTCTGATATGTTCACGCGTGTTATTTAAACATTTGCTATACAAGAAATGGACCATTTCAAAATTGTTAGAAAACTTATCTAACGTAATGGAGATCATCGTTTCCGTTGCGTTATTTCTGGTTATTCTTCAGCACTCTGCCAAAATCTCCTTAAACTTCTCCACGCGATGAATTACTCGACCTTCTTTTCTACAATCTTCCCTTTCTTCTAACACCATTTCAGCTACCTTTCGAATGTACGCCAACACCACGCGCTTGGCAAAAGGAGCCTTAAATAGCACTCGTGGGCCTTTTCACTGTATTCTAGTGCGAGAAGTAGAGAACATAGTTCTCACATTCTGATACAAAGTTTTAATATTATCACCTTAATCAAGAATAAAACATATTTAATAGTAATAAACGTTTATTTTTATTAAAGGTTTAAAACAAATTGTGTAAAATATTTATTGAAAGGTTAAAAGTACATTCTGGAAATTTCCGCGGAGGTACTCACTCATCTAACACCTATTATTTAACCTTGTATTGCGACATAATATTCCTTAGCGCCATCTACCATCTCGAATATTCTTTTGAAAAACAAAAGGAAAATCCCGAGGTATTATAGCGCCATTTACCAACACGAATATTCTTTATACAAATATAAAAAGGAAAATCCTGAAGCATTAACTAAGTTTACGATTTTCCCAATATATAAGTATGAAATAGTTAAAAACTGTCTTTAAAGATACATTTTAATACATCGACAATTTAGAAATATAACCAAATATATTAAAATCTAGTTGTTGTTAAACTATTAGTTTGCACTTTGTTCTTTCATATTTAAAATTACGAGCAAAATTATTCGTGTTTCAAATATTTGATGAAATTAAGAATTACAACTCTAACTCCGTCAATGAGTAAATGAATATGCTTTTAAAATTAAAGTTTTCTTGGTAAAGTCGGGAAAGAAAATAATAGTACTTTTATGTATTTTCTGGAAACGTACCTCATTATGACGAAACCACACAAACAAAGATTACAATTGTGTATGTGGTTGTAAAAATTCACCTTATGACTATACAAGTAATTCTACAACAGGCTCTTATTTTTTTAACCATACAGCAATGATTTCAAATATTCTTTTTAGTACAACTGTATTCGCTATTTCTTCCCCTCCATATTTTTTCTCCGTACTGAGCATCTATTGTTTTATAATCTGTAATGATATATACTTACCTGCAAAGATACTATAGTATATATCCTTACATCGAAATAAAACAAAAAAGGTTAATTATCGTCGATTTGATTAGTGTAATAATTTATTCTTCTTCAATAATTTCAACATCAATGCGTTAGTGATGACAAATAATTTATTTTAACAGACATATCCACACTAAAAATAAAATTTTTGTTACTTTATACATGTTCTTGGTAATTTATTATTATGGGCTTATGATTGGTCCGTAAATAGAATATAAATTCTAAAACTGCACCACAGCTTTGACTATAGCTTGTTACACCTTTGATTTCTTTAATAATTCTCTTTAACACAAAATTTGGTTTTATACCTGACCTATAGAACATGCTAACAGTCAAGTTCGGGCATGCTTTAAATTTCTCAATATTTACAAATATAACTGCAGTACAGTAATTTGTTACGCTGTATTAAAACGATGCAGCGTACGTTCTTATCTCCGGTAGGGTGAGTCATGTTCTCTCTGCATTGCGTCACAAATCGATGTACTGGATCTACTGCAGTTATAGCTAGTTTGTGACGTCTTACACTGCGGGTAAAGGGGAAACATGCGTAATGCACTGAAAATAAAGTATAGAGGTGACCAGTTGAACTCAAAGTGACTAATAATATGTCAGGCCCTATGGCTGGACATTTGTACATGTCTGTGCTATATTTCCATAGTTTCAGCCGTGTTACAAATTTAAGTTAGGATTAAGAATACCACTAATAACAGCCATTTTTCACAGACTACTAACGTTAAGGATTCACCATTTTCCGACTATCTTAGTTACAAAAGTATAATATAAAGTACATGTTTTCTGCCTCTCTTTGTTAGTACGTAAATTTCAAAAATATATTTTGTGCTGTTTTCCCTCTGTATTGGTCAAAAAATGCTGTTAACCCTCAACTGGTAGGGTAAAATATTTGTGACGTAAGTGGTAGGGTGGGTCAAAATAAACCATGTGTAATAAACTTCAAAAATATTATCTTTATAATACGGTGGTATCAGAATGACTCACAAACAACAAACTATTACAACAGTAACAAAAATAACGCAAACAGCACATGAAATCTGCTCAACACTCAAGAACTGAATGAAGGTAATAAATATTAAAAACACGGGTAATACCAAAAAAACATATTTAATATGGACATTTCGGAACTTCCTTAAATTACATCATCAGCGTTAATATCTAAAAAAAATGTTAGTTCATAATATTCGAACTACAAAAAACAACATTAGCATTGAGCGAGTTTTATTATTCTATTGGAAGTTTAGAAAGAACAGATTTAAACGGTAACAATATAATGGAATGTACGATAAAACGTGCGGCATACACATGTTTAACAGATAACAATTACGAGAAACTATTATAGAGAAAGGCTTAAAGCATAAACACTGTATCTTTAAAATAATAATAAATATCAAATAAAAACACCGAGAATCCGGAATTGACTACATTAATGACAACAAGGAGGAGTTGATGTTATTATTTTGTGTTGGGTGACCATTGAAAATGGAGAGGCTTTCTTTAATAGAGTTCGTAATCTGTGGTTCCAGAGTCGAGAAATTTAAAGTTTTCTATAAGTATGGAGTGGTTGTTATTCTTACTGTGGAATCGGATACAAGACTCGGGTGGATAAGTTTGCTTATATCCGCTTCCTGCTGGAATTCCCACGTGCTCGTGTGCACGTATTTGTAAGTGACGTGTAGTTTTACCCCTTTGTTCTCCTGAAGAAGAACAGTCAACTATTCGAAAGCGCTCGAGTTTTGGGTTTTATTTCAGGTCTATTACACTTTATGTGTGATCTTTTGTGCTAACTCTTTTATCAAAAGTGTAGTTTTACTAGTATAGGTAGCTTTACAGCTACCACAAGTATATTTATATACGACCTACGAGCGTATAGGAATGGGTAGAGAGTCTATGGTTTTAAACATATTCTTCATTCTAAATGATGACGTAAATACTGAACGTAGCTTAATGTGTGGGTAATATGTTTTGATTATTTTTCGAATTTGATATTTGAGTTTAAAATTTTGTTTACCAGTGAAAGAAATAATAAGAACTAGTATATATTTTGAGACAGCGTGTAACTTTTTGGTAGGTTCTATTTTATTTGTTTAAAATGTTCGTGTGATAGAGGGTAAGAACTTAAGGGGATAACCATTACTCTGTAGTATGTTATGAATGTTTTAAAGTTCTGAGGGAAGGAGAAGTAGTCAGAACAGATATTATAAACTGTGTTTAAAAAGATTTAGAACAAAGTTACTGTATTTTTAATATTTATTAAAAACTTTGTTTTCCATCTGATGAATCAATTGAATGAGTAGACAAAAATATCACTTTTCAATTCATTATTCCAGGTCACTAGTTGTAACTCGTAACATTCCCAATAAAATTAAAAGTAACAGAACCGTGAGTATGAAAAGAAAAAAAAGAGGGAAAAGTTGTCACAGGGGCGAGTGGGTAGTAACTGGTTACACTATGACGAATAAAATTGCGTAATATTCTGTAAAGTATGTTGAGAAGAAAATGTGAATCTGAAAACGCTGTTAGTGGCCCACTAGCATGAACAGCCCGTAATTGTTCTACGTACAAGTTTTTTCGCGTCAAACTGAAAATCTGTTGCCATAAGAAATGATGCACCCTTCCCTAATAAACTACTAATAGTTTTCAGAATACCACCTTATGATTGGCTAATCATAGCTGGGTATCTAGCCCTATTCGTCGGGCAAGCATTTAACCTGATTTTAATCGGGCCATAGCAAAAAAATTATGGAAATTCTATTATTTTGGAATTTTTAATTTTTTTAATGAAAACGTGTTTTTCAAAACTTAAACCAAATATATATATTGTATCGGAAAAGGCCAAAAATGCCCGAAACGCATCAGAAGATTTCATCATCGAAAGACCAATACTCTTACTGGAAATAATAGATCTAATCTTTGGATTCTACAACCATTTTTTTTCAGCGTGCAATTTATGCTTACGTAATGCTAATGTTACATTTTTTACACACAAAATGACTGGCAAATTTATTAATCTAATCATCGCAAGGCCGTACCAGGTGCGACTAGACTCCAAGTTTTATGCATGGAAGTCCTACTCTACATAAAACACTTCTAACACATTCATGCACATCATCCATAGGGTATTAACATTTCTTTCCACAGATGTATTTCCTCTTTCATTCACGATTATTATATAGAATGTTTCCCAGGTGCTCAGTGCAGAGCATGCTAACATTTTTACATTTCAATTTCACAAGTCACGTAGTCCTGAACCGCCTAGATTTAAACAAGGTGCATCGCAGACGTGAACAACTAAACCGAAATCGATAATTACTCCTCTGATGTAATCATTGTCATAACCCAAGCTATCAAAGAAACAATTCTTAACAATGTAACAAATCCTGATTCACGCTCCCGAAATTCGTGAATTAATAATTATCAGCAGACGATTTCATACGAACCAGTGACATTACACTTAAACCACTCATTAATGCCACGAATATAATCTTATTAAGAAACTTTTATTAGAACAACAAGAACATGATAACCGGGAAAACTTCTAAATTCTGGTGGAAATTTAAATCTATCACGAACAACAAATCAAACAACACCATAAATAAAATTCAATATAATAACAATACTGCCACAACCAATAACAAACAGTCTGAATTTTATGCCCAATATTTTGAAAGTACCTTTGTAATCCCAAATCTAACGTCGTTTGACACACATTTCAATAATGTAAATCAACACAATTCAAATAATCAACACTTTTTTTTCACCGAATTTACCGGTTTCTTTATCGTAAATTTCTGATTCTAACGATTTGTATAACCGCCCCATTAATTTAGCAGAAATCAAAATTATACCTAGGAAAATAAAACACAAAGCCCCAGGATAGGATAGAATTAACAATTTAATTCTGAAAACCTAGCCAACAAAATCATAACCCACTTAGTAACAATTTATAATTTATCGTTACTATCAGGATATTACCCATCTATTTGGAAGTCGGCTATTATTAAGGTAATCCCCAAGAAAAATAACAACTAATCCCAGCAGCTGCAAACCCATTAGTAGCTAAACACCCTTGGCAAGCTGATGAAAACTTAATTACGAAACGGTTAAGCACTTACCCAACATTATACAACCTCTTTGTCAGTGATATCCCATTCCCTTCCTTAAACCATACATTTGAGTCTCAATATGCGACATTTTAGGTCTAAACATCACTCAATGCAGTGGCAGAGTGGGGCAACAAGTGGCGTGCAGCTCTCAACCCATCCAAATACCAAGCTATATAACATCTTTTAAGAAAATAAAGAAATCTAGGAAAAAAATTCATAATCTCCAGTTAACAATTCAGCCATTAATCGGGCAGAATATTCGGCGCCTTATCAGTGAAAGTGGGTTTTCTCGAGTTACTCCCGCCACCCACCCCTACACACATACACAGCAAAATTATTTTAATTGGATCTATAGATCGCCGCCACCCATCCCCTTTATATTCTATATTCAAAACTTAAATTACTTATTATGTATTAATTCAGCCAAAGTTATTTCTTTCTTTGCCATCAAGTTTAATAAATTTAAGCCCATTTGAACGTTACTGTTTTTACTAGTTTTAGATGGATTCGTCTCCTATCAATAATTAATTAACCAATCACTTCAGACCTATTTTATCACACTGATTTAATACAAAACTTTTGTAAACTTTAAACTGGATATCCTTGGTACAGTCTTGATTTCTTCAACCTTCACTTCACATCTGCTTTGTCCTGTAATCATAACGTCACTTTAACTTTAGAATGTTTTCTTTTCTTTAAATCGACCAGTCTCTTAAAAAACTATTGAAATAGAATCGCGCTCACTCAGTCTACATATCCCTTCTCCAATCCTCCTTGACTGCTCTCTCCAACCGACGTCATTAGTGGACAAATAATTGCACGTGCTCCACTCTGACTGCAAAACGACTGACTGTTCACGGTTTTCCCGGCGCGCTTGCGTCGGCATCTTCCTCGTCTCCACGTGTCTCTCAACAATCCACTCTACGTGTTAAAATTAAGACCAGTGGCTCTATCAAAATTCGTTTGGCATTAATTTTCTCACCACGGGGTGGGGTGGGGGTGAAGAGAAACAAAAGTTTCTGACCACCCTGTCTTCTCTTTCAGCCACCAAACTTCTCTCTTTTTTTTTGCAGGCTTAAATGATTTTTAAACCTAAATTTCTGTAAAGAATTTTGTTTTATTTTGTTTGAGTCTGGTGGACTTACAAGATTAACAGCCCGTTTCAGGGAGGCTGGGATAAAATAATCCTATGCCCTTAAAATTTTTGATGCTGGAGAAACCGGAGTGGCCTGAGAAAACCTGCTTTCACGGATCAGGCGCCGAATAATCTACCTGACCCGTGCTCGAGATGTGGAACTGAACAAGAAACGGTTGATTAATACGTGTATGCTAAACACTGTTAATATGATTGAACAGAGAGATGTATTTTTTCCATGTAGAAGGCGTGGCTGCCAGGATGGGAAAGCTGCTTGTTTGGGTGTTTCTATTTGGGGCTTTGTTGTAATATTTTTGAGGTAGAGTGTTAATGCGATCCTCAATGAGAGGTGGGTCAGTGAGGCTGTTGACATACATTTGTGGGTTGTATTTTGGGAGACGGAATGCTGTTTTAATAACTGTGGGCTGTTGGAATATTTTCGTATAATGTGTCAGGTATATTACATGTAATGGGGCATCCATATTCATATAGAAGTCTGATGTAGCCTTTGTAAATTTTAATGATTGAGTGGCTGTTACAGCCTTTGTTCATACCTCCGATTCCTCGGAGGAGTACCAGTCTAGTGTTTGTTTTCTTAAGAATATTGTTATAGTGAGTGGTTCATGATAGGTGTGAGTTTACAGCGGTGCCTAAAAAATTTGGCGGTTGTTTTAAAGATGATGGATGTATTGTATGATGTAAGTTTGATTTGTGTAATGATTTTCTCTTCCTATTTTCCTTTGTAATGCTATTGCCTGTGTCTTGATTGGATTGAGAAGTAATCTCCATTTGTTACACCATTTAATTAATACATCGTGGACTCTGGACGTGGCAGTGAGTGGATCGCGTGATGTGCTCCAGACGGCAATGTCCTCGACATATCGAGAGATGATAGTATATATTAGCTGCGGGAGAGGTATGTCATTTACGAATAGAATGTAGAGTACTAGGCTGAGAACAAAGCCCTGGGTTTCTCCCGCTTTTAGTGGAAATGAGTTGGACATGCTGTTTTATTAGTGATAAAGCTAGAGAGCCATCTGGATTCACAGAACGTGTCCCAGTTGTGGATTTTAATTAGCTTTTTTTTACTTTACTGTTTGTGTTGTTTATAAGGTTTTTAAGTGACATGTGACGGGTTCTGATAAATTAGAGCCTTCATCTTTTGTTGATTATATGCTTTATTTCTGGTGCGAGTTTCCATGCATTTAAGTTAGGAGTGATATATTTACTGGGAACTGTGTTGTTGATTTGCGTTTATGTTGGTGAGTTAGTGTTGGTGAGAAGGGAGGCGAGATTGTCTATTTCTTGGGCATTCGAGGCTGATGTTATAACTTCGGGTAGTGAGTATTTAATTTTTCGGTTAAGGATTGAGAAATCTAAATGCGAGAAATCTTGTATTATTTGAGTAGGATTTGAGGAGAGGCGGGAATTGTAGATCGTGAAAGAAATGGGATCGTGGTCGCTATGGATGTTGTTGTGTACCTGAAAATTACTTTCGTAAGGGATTAGGATACTATTGTCAAGTCCAATATGTTTTGTTGGGTTGGTGTGTATCATGCTATTGTTGTTAATGACTAGGTAATTGTTGTCTGTTAATAGGCGATGTAGTGCTCTTCCATTTCTGTTGGGGGACATGCAGTTGAAATCAGTGTATTTTGAATTAAGATCACCGGTTATTATTAAGTTCGGGTAATTATTAATGATCGACTGCGTATACATGTTATCAGGTAAAAAGTTGGAGAAACATAGATGGCAAGTAGCGTTATGGAAGTTCGTTTGGGTAACCTGCTTCGTCAATGTTAACAGCCATCTTTTATATTCAAATCTTCTTCAACTCTTCCCAATAATTCACAATCGGCCTCTAAGAACATTATTCCATACGATGTAAATGCAGCAATACCTCGAGCGGGGCGAAGGAAGATTGCTTAATCTTCGAGCACTCCCGATGACTGATTATTTCATTAGAAATTTTTATCATCAAATTAACTACCAGATAGATAGATAGATTCGGTTTCAGTGTTCCGGCAGTCAACGTCTCCAGAAATAGCAACAGTCATCAATAAATCTCCTGATGTCTTGAAGCAATCCCACTAGGTATTTTACTATCAACCCCCCCCCCCCATGATAATCCAAAATTCTTTAAAATTAGGTGCCACTTAATCTTAACTCACGTAGTGGAGTGAAGAGGTTTCTGATAGCCCCTGGTTATATTTCAGTCCCTTCCCGTCCCTGGTTATATTTCAGTCTCCTTCGGGAATCGGGAAATGAAATTATATTGACCTAAATTCCTAAATAACAAGCTAGCACACACTTCTTCGAGCTAAACATTCTTTGCACCAGCATACATAGTGACTACGTGTGTAGATTGTATGACTGACGAGTGTTTGTAAATTTGAGAAGGTCCATTCATGGTTTGTCATAAGTTTGCTTGGTTAAGAAACGCTTAGATCAATTTATGTGGAGTAAAACTTAGGCTCTTTTTACTTTTTGGCAAGCTGGAATAGAAAAACATAAATAAAGTTGTCAGTCGTAGACAATACAATATCATATTTTCCGCAGTTATAATAAACCTAGACATCAGGATTATTTTTAGAAAATAGTCTGAAAAAAATAAAAAAATTTTGTTTAAGATATTATAATGGAGCTTGCGATGTATAAGTCCAAAACTCGGATCTCCGAAACTATCGTACCGATCATCACCAATCATAACTGGATAATATTTCTTATAACTAAGCGATATTTATTTTAGCTGAGCAATAAATAAAACAATTTAAATTTCCACAAAAATTATATGTTTCAGATTTAACCAGTAAAAATTACAAACAAAAAGGAGTAAGTTTTAAATATAAAACAATCAAAAACAAACTTAATTTTTTTTTCTATAATGAATATCTCACGAGTGTTGCAACAGAAAAGCAAGGAACTTTCATTGATAACTGCGTCTACAAAGAAATACTTCAATAAAATCTACTCTGTGATGTAATGCTGTGATGATAGCTCCAGCACAGTTTTTTGGTCATGCCAGTGAATTATAAGAAATACTGATTTCACTTGTCCATTCTGTGTTACAAAATAATAAGTTGATCTAGCATTTTAAATCTACAAGTAATATTAATAATTTGTAAGATAATTTATAAGGTACATCTTTTCAGACGTATTGAAGAAGATTGAATATCTACATATACATATATACATAGTGAAAAAGCGAGAAGAATGAAAAGTTCTCTTGTCTTGACGTTTCTGGTACCCCTTTTTTTATTCATTCTTTACCTAAACCTTTTTTCCAGCCGAGACTGTGAATCCGAGGATTTAGGTTTACGACCAGTTGCACTAAAACGTCACTTTGGTGTCGTGGGTGAATATAAGAATTTGGTTTGTTTTGAATTTCGCGCCAACTGATAGTCTAAAGGGAAGGCAGCTAATCAACTCTTGGGCTACTCTTTTTTACTAACGAATATTGGGATTGACCGTCATGTTATAACGCCTCACACGGATGAAAGGGCGGGAATGTTTGGTGACGGGGATTCAAACCTGCGACCCTGAGATTACGAGTCAAGCGCTCCCTAACCACCAGAGTAACGCTCAACTGCCACAATTTGTTCAGACAAGAGTAGTCTAAGATTTGGTGAGTATCTCTTTTACTCTAGCCCATAAATTCAAAATTAGAGATTGTTATTCTCCCATGTACTTCTTCTGTATCTTTGCGCTAAATTATAAAAAAAATCAATACTTAAACTTTTGTTTTGGTGATCTTAAAGTTTAAATCTATTTAGGGAATCCACACATACATGCCGCTTAAAAGCGCGGTATCCTGGTTACCGAGACGGATTGTGAATCTGAAGTTCTGTGTTCCGCCCCCTCCCTTTATTGAAAAAAAAAAGGAAAAAAATTGTTTTGTTGTAAAAAAAAGCAAAATAAAAGTTTATAATTTTCTGGTCAAATTCCACTATTCTGTCAAACAAGGACAACCAAAGACGCGGTGGTGTTCATTTGTTCCCTTTCCTTTAATATATCACTTCAAAACTAGGGAGAACTAGCGTAAATAGCTCTCGAGTAGCTTTGCCCTAAATCCTACAAACATAAATTTCGTCAACTTGTTTAAAAACGTAGAAACTACACGTACAATTTAAAACAGTATGCCTTAGAAATACGTTATCTAAAAGAGAAAAAAAAGTTTGTTTATATATTCCTGGATGGCTATAATACTCTTTTCTGCTGTTAAAACACAACAAAAACAAAAAAACTAAAACTTTACGACTAGTAATAGAACCTTGAACAGCAGTGTTATCCGACAGATGAGATGTCATTGTAAGTCGAGATTTACCGGAACATACTGGATGCAACAGATAAGCTTGCTCTAGCGTTTCAATTTTCGAAAACCCATTTCCACGATTTCACTTGGGATCCACTCAGGTCGATAGGCAATCGATACTTCTGTATCATGTGAAATACGTAGACACACAGACGTCTTGTGTCCCTCTGAGCTCATAAACAGGTAAGGAAATTGAAATAAAACTAATCTAACATTCGCCTTTGAAGCTTGTAACTTGGGTCGGGATTTTATCCCGTTAATTAACTTTTTGAAGACATTTTCTTTTTATCTGGTATATGTTGAATACAGTATATTTATACGTTTTCAAAGTGGATACCTTTTTTCTTGATCACTTTTGAATATTTATCTTGGAGTACCTTTAATATGGTACTAATAACTTTAACCTAGGTGTTATCATCCATGTAAAGGCATCATACCCACTTAATACTGAATTATCGTTGATAGCTTAAAGAGTAGCCTGAGAATTAATTTATCATATGTATTCAGACAGATTAACGATTTGTCTAGCTTTAAATTGTACAAAATAAAATAAAGTTACAATCCTGTTGTTCCTTAGTCTATGTCACTCAAAAAGTTTAACTTTTCGGATTGTCCTGGTAACTTTAAGCAATCCAATAAACAACGTCCGTCTTCTTTTTAACCAAAATAAATGCTATTAAAGGAGTAAAAGTGGCAGATAAGAGATGCCATCACAATTACGGGTTTTAGAGTGACTGAAATACAACTCTTAGCTAAATGATAAAAACGATAAAGATTTTGATCGATTTTTTGTAAAATTAGAATTTTAAAAAACACTGATAGTTACAATTTTTTTACTGAAATCATAAACAAGTTAAATTGAAATCTAAAATCAACTATTAACGTCACATGAAACTGGCTGTTTTCAAACCTATACTAGTGAGGTAATAAATTAACGTTATTTGTAACGTGATAAAGACGATTCTTTTCAGTTTGTTAGTGCTCACAAAAAAAGAACAAAGAATGTGAATTAGCTGAAACAAAAACCCAGTTTACAACGTTGCATACACAAACAGGGTTGTTATTTTAATAAGATTGTGAGTGAGATCTAATTATCAACTGCAATCACGATTCACTTTGCTTATTACTGTGGTGTTAGAATAACTAAATGGGATACCACACCCTCAGTAAGATATATAGTAGAGACGGCTGATATGAGTATTAAAAACTTTTATGTAATACACAAAACAAGTAACAACGTTTTGACCTGATAAGGTCATTATAATGATATGACTTTGAGAAAAAAATTATCGTTATTGATCACGTGTCGGAGAGAAGACAATAATGATAGGTATAAGACTGTAGGAGGCGCTGTATATATTCAAGATTATAGGATATGCTTTAATAAACCTCTAGCTTATTAGTTAAAGAGAAAAATTATTTCAAATTATTAACAAAAAATTGGAGCTGTTCTTGAGACAAGTGTAACGATGAATAATTGTATAACTAATAAAAGTTGTCAGAAAATTTAGGTTGGCGAAACACCAAGTTAAGTAATACTAGCAGAAATACCCATCCTCCCTCTGGGCAGGTATAACTGCTAGTTCCTGCGGAAGGCCATTAGGCCTGCGGCCTTTTCTGAAATTCTCTGACAGTTCTACAACAACAATTCTCACCATCCATGAGAAAAAGGATTTTATTGAAATTTTAGTTTTAAAATGAATACCATCACACGTTAACAGAAGTAGTCAATATGGAGGACCTGATACTCCATATTGACTACTTCTGTTAACGTGTGATGGTATTCTGATATTCCATATTGACT
>NW_013676445.1:23390-25934 GCF_000517525.1 Limulus polyphemus
ACTTCAATGATTTCATTTTATAAAAGTCAATGGCTAACGCATAATGGTGTTTATAATGTGAAGGTCAATCCCACTATTTGTTGGTAAAAGAATAGCCCAAGAGTTGGCGGTGGGGGGTGATGACTAGCTGCCTTCCCTCTAGTCTTACACTACTAAATTAGGGACGGCTAGCGCAGATAGCCTCGTGTAGCTTTGCGCGAAATCTATAACAAACCAAACCATAACGGTGTCGAGACAATAAACAAGCTAATTTCATATTATTACGTTCTCAATAAGTATATCATTATCTATGTATTTGAAAGTTAATAAATGAAAATAAAATATATTGTACGAGGACATGAAAAATATTGTGTGCATTCATAGTATGATAGTGCTTACCGGTATTAATTTTGATAATGTGGGACATTTGAGTTCATTATTTCCCAAAACATTACATTATCGCGTACCCAAAAGTTTTGGGGGGACAGCGGGACAGGCAGCTAGAAAACGGGACTGTCCCGCCGAAATCTGGACGTCTGGTCACATTATACTATGTGTTTGTTTCTTCAAGAAATTTGTCAAGCTTTTAGTAAGATTACAAGTATGTTGTACACAAATAATTAGATATTTTAATAAAGTATAATAAACATTTGTCAAAATTTCCAAAGCCTTACTGGGTCAATCTGAATGCAGAATATTTTTACGCTAATAGAAATACTTTTATCTTACAATTTTCATATTTGATTTGCTTAACCTCTATAACCCCCTAATTGAACAAATGTTTTTAAGGTAAAAGTTTAGATTTTCTGTTACTTTCTCTACCCTAACACTAACTGTAGCTAAATCATCAATGTACAATGATACTGTTACGACAGCGGAAATTACGCGACGCTGGGAGCATGCGCGCTGGAGTTTCTAGAAGGATCATGACTTATCGAGGAACCTTCCGAATGTCCGAGTGTTTGCCAGGCGCCCTTTTTTTAGTATATAAGCCCGGCAAATAAAGCCAGCGATAGAATAGATATGCAGATAGATTGAAGATATAGATAATTGAGTCAAGCGAACAGTAGGCACCGTAAGTAAAGTGTGTGAACCACTGTGATTTATAGCGGGTGTTAAAAGGTTGTTAAGTTTATATTGACTGTGGAAATTATGTGTATTACAAAGTTGTATCGAGAAAGAATAAACAATTTATTTAAGAAAGGACTTGTATCACTGAAGTTTTTCGGAAATAATTTATATCGGAAATTAAGGATATTATCAAACGAGCAGATACGTAACAAATTGGTGTCAGAGAGTGGGACAGAAAAGAAACGAGAAGTGGCAAATCAAACTACAGCTTAGCAGATTTGATGGCAGCAATACAAGAACAGCAAAAGAAACAATTTCTTCTTGTTCATTTTCTTTCTCCTCCAACCACTGCTGTAGTCTCTCTTCTTGTTTAATTTTCTCGTTCTTCTTGTTTCTTTTCTTCTTTCCTTCAACAACTGCTGTAATCTCTCTTGTTTATTTTGCTGTTCGAGCTGCCATGGTTACAGGTTTTCTTGCCAATGCTGTTGTCTCTCTTCTTGTTTCTTTTCTTTTTCCTCCAACAACTGCTGTAATCTCTCTTCTTGCTTCTTTTCTCGTTCTTCGACAACAGCATTGGCAAGAAAACCTGTAACCGTGGCAGCTCGAACAGAACAAAATAAACAAGAGAGATTACAGCAGTTGTTGAAGGAAAAAGAAAAGAAACAAGAAGAACGAGAAAATAAACGAGAAGAGAGACTACAGCAGTGGTTGGAGGAGAATGAAAATTAACAAGAAGAGAGACTACAGCAATGGTTGGAGGTGAAAGAAAATAAACAAGAAGAAAGTCTCCAACAGTTGAGAGAAAGCCAGCATACACAAATGGAAAAGATGAGTAAATTTCAAAGCGAATTAAATACATTAAAGGATGATTTACTGTCTTTTACAAAGGGAGGATATATTAACCATGGACCTAATCAGCCCCAGACAACAGGAAGCCCCTTCCAGACCCTGCAGCTAAACCCTAATGCAGAAATATTCAGTTATGCCAGAAGTCACATTCCAGACACGAGTGTCAGCAATAGGGGCAATCTAGTACGAAGGAAGCCACGAGAATTTGATAGGAAGGCACCATGGGAAGCATATAAAGCACAGTTTGAGCTCCTGGCAGAAATTAATGGATGGAGCAGAGGAGCAGAAAGCAGAGGTACCTGGCAATGAGCCTGAAGGGACAACCACTGGAAATACTTAGACAGTTGTCAGCAGACGACAGGCACAACTATAGAGCACTGATAGTTGCTCTAGAACTCAGGTATGGAACTCAAAATCAGTCCAAAGCCTACAAGACTGGTTTAGGACTAGAGTCTGTGCTAAAGGAGAGAGCCTGCAAGAGTTGTCAAAGGATTTGGAAAGTATGGCACACATGCTGAGGAATCAGTTTGTAGACGCCTTGGACAGTCCACAACTGAAGATACAAGTAAAGCAAGCACACCAATCTATTGTGCAAGATGCAATGGCCAGAGCTTTTGAATTCGAATCTTACATTAAGTCCAGTAC
>NW_013676446.1:0-2803 GCF_000517525.1 Limulus polyphemus
AAACACCTGGCCATGCCGGGCCTTAGGGAACCCTAATACTATCAAATTAACAATACAGGAGGTGTTTCTTTATTACATTTCATTGTTCTATATTGTTTACATATGAGTAAGAGACTTATATTAGTGTGATTACTTTTAACCCTTGCGTTAGTATATTAGTGTGATTACTTTTAACCCTTGCGTTAGTATATTAGTGTGATTACTTTTAACCCTTGCGTTAGTATATTAGTGTGATTACTTTTAACCCTTGCGTTAGTATATTAGTGTGATTACTTTTAACCCTTGCGTTAGTATATTAGTGTGATTACTTTTAACCCTTGCGTTAGTATATTAGTGTGATTACTTTTAACCCTTGCGTTAGTATATTAGTGTGATTACTTTTAACCCTTGCGTTAGTATATTAGTGTGATTACTTTTAACCCTTGCGTTAGTATATTAATGTGATTACTTTTAATCCTTGCGTTAGTATATTAGTGTGGTTACTTTTAACCCTTGCGTTAGTATATTAGTGTGATTACTTTTAACCCTTGCGTTAGTATATTAGTGTGATTACTTTTAACCCTTGCGTTAGTATATTAGTGTGATTACTTTTAACCCTTGCGTTAGTATATTAGTGTGATTACTTTTAACCCTTGCGTTAGTATATTAGTGTGGTATTATAACTAAATTGTAGAAGAAATATATTTTTACTTCCAAGAATCCGTGACGAGTGGATCTAGGTTATAACAAGACGACGTTCATTTTACATTATTTAGAGAAAACCTGTGGATGTTTTTCGTCCTGGACTTCCATATTTTAGCCTGATTTTAAAAGTTCGTTTCGGGCTTCACTGACGTTTAGGCTTTCATCAAACACAAAAAGCAAATGAAGTCCGTAAAAACAGTCTATATATCAAACTATGCCTAAACTCAATTTCAACGCAATAAAAAAAGGCAGACAACATTGTTCGTTTAAGATAAATTTGATATATTTTTTCGTAATTTGGTTGACGTAAGCAGAACATTGTCGAAAGTCCCGTATGTGTATTTTTACCATTTTCGGGTGTTCAAATTTATTTTCTGTTCAAAACTGTTCGGAATATTGAAATATAATATGATCTCAGTGATAACTCCTTCTTCCGATATTTCCCTGTGGCTAAGTGTTAAGTTTAACGGGTTAAAATGCTAAAAATTTTCTGATGTACTGAGGTCTTTGTGAAACGTGATGTGTCGGTTAAATCTGTCATTATGATAATAAAAAATATGATATAAGACATTAAACCACTGGAAAAAATAAGATCGGTATTGGTATAAATATATCTTTTTGCTCACTTGTTTTATACCCACGCAAAGCGAAAAATATGAGTATCAGAGATTAAAATTTCTTGTATCAGCCGCAGCTGCGTGTTCGCCCAGAAGCCGCGTAGCTTCGAGTTACCTCTGTTTATGATCTCGTACGCCGAGATCAACAGCCAATAAAGACAGAACACGACAGCGAGAGCAGACGGCCCACGCTTGTGTTCTATGACACGAATGCTTGTTGAAAGTCTCACTACCGTCATCCCCTGAGTGTCAGCTACTCAACCACCTGCCGGTCAAGGATTGAAGCTCTCTCTGTAAGGGAAAACACGAACTTCGTCGAGCGTTCGTACAAGGTCTTGTCGACGATTATGATGGAAATCCCAATTGGTGGCCCACCAGGGGGCTTTAACACATTTACTTATTATGCAGGCTGCTCTAATGAGAAATTAGAATTATGCATGTATCTTGTTATTTACCGTTGGAGACAAGAACAGAATGGAGATTGGCCAAAAACATATTTATGTCTGATATTTTGATAAGTAAGAAAAATAAAATCTAAATTCAATAGTAGCGACAAAACAGTAATTTAAAAAGTAAAACTTCCTTGTTCGTATCGCCCCCCAGCGGTAACTAAGCAGACTTACAACTCTAAAAATCTGGTTTCGATACCCGTTGCGGACAGAACACAGACAGCCCATTGTGTAACTTTGCGATTAACAACAACATCCGACCAAACAACTTGTTTGTATTATTTGATAAACCCACAACCAACCAATCAACTTGTTTATATTATTTGATAAACAACCAACCAATCAACTTGTTTGTATTATTTGATAAACTACAACCAACCAATTGACTTGTTTGTATTATTTGATAAACTTACAACAACCAACCAATTGACTTGTTTGTATTATTTGATAAACTACAACCAACCAATTGACTTGTTTGTATTATTTGATAAACTTACAACAACCAACCAATTGACTTGTTTGTATTATTTGATAAACCTACAACCAACCAATCAACTTATTTGTATTATTTTATCAGCTTCAAATGTTTTAAAAAGTACAGCGACGCGTACTGAGTTCTACTTCATTTCTTTTGTTGTGGTTCAAAGTGAAAAAAGAAAACATCTGTAGTTAACATGTTCTTATAAAAAAATGTAGGGTCTATTTGTTTTCCAATATTTCTTAGTTTAAATCGCAACTTTTACAGTACGATACTTCATATTTAAATCGTGTTTTGTAGAACCTCTTGTTTCCCATTATCTAGTCAGACTGGGGAGTTTTGGTATTGAACGAAAACCTTATTCGGTTGTGACTTGTGAAAGGCAAAAGATTGATCTGGAATGCTACGTTTTACGCAGATGTTATTTCGAGCCCAAAACAGACAAACTCTGAGGAACGTAAAGAAAAAGCATCCGCCATTAATGTATTTTTTAATACCAGCTGATAAAACGTCGAGAAAAAATTAAAATTTTGTATCTTTTAACAATCGATAAGGATCTGTTTGTTTGGTTATTG
>NW_013676446.1:3803-7174 GCF_000517525.1 Limulus polyphemus
GAAACCCAGTTTTTAGTGTTATAAGTCTTCAGACTTATCGCTGAGCTATGGAGGGGAGGGTGCCAGTTTTTGACTGTAATGTAAGTTTTCGTTGTAATTGTTACCTAAAATCAAACCGGTTTCTGACACTAATGTAAGTTTTCTTTGTAATTGTTATCTAAAGTCAAACCGGTTTCTGATAGTTGTGTAAGTTTTCTTTGTAATTGTTACCTAAAGTCAAACCGGTTTCTGATACTAATGTAAGTTTTCTTTGTAATTGTTACCTAAAGTCAAACCGGTTTCTGACACTAATGTAAGTTTTCTTTGTAATTATTACCTAAAGTCAAATCGGTTTCGGACATTAGTATAAGGTTTCTTTGTAATTGGACACTTTCGGACACTAGTTTTTGTAATTGTAACTTAAAGTGAAATCGGTTTCGGACACTAATACTAGGTGTTTATTTATATTAGAAACAAAACATTCCCTGTTTTAAATCTGTTCACGAGGAGATGTATCTTTTCTGAGTTGAAGGGTTTCGGTTTTGCTCGACCAGCACAACAGAGACATCGTCTATCTTTTTAAACAGACTGGAGCTTCTGAAAAATTCAAGCAAGGTTTGGCTTAAAATTCTGTTCTGACCAAGCACGTCTATAAAAAACGTCTCACTCACGACTTTACAGTTTGTCACCAACGCGCGAGGATACAACCTAAATTACCTCACGTGACATTTGTGATACTACCAATGGTAGTTAGTATGAGCATCAGATATTTCTCGAACGTGGTCCCAATAGATTATAACCTACTATTAAAGCTATTATTAGTAACAGCACTTTTAGTCCCAGTACAACAACACTGTTAGTCACAGTACAACAACACTATTCGTCACAGTACAACAAAACTGTTAGTAACAGTATAACAACGCTTTTAGTCACAGTACAACAACACTATTAGTCACAGTACAACAACACTGTTGGTCACAATATAACAGCGCTGTTAGTCGCAGTACAACAACGCTTTTAGTCACAGTACAACAAAACTGTAAGTCACAGTACAACAACACTGTTAGTCACAGTACAACAGCACTATTAGTCACAGTACAACAACACTGCTGGTCACAATATAACAGCGCTGTTAGTCGCAGTACAACAACGCTTTTAGTCACAGTACAAAAACACTGTTAGTCACAGCACAACAACACTGTTAGTCACAGTACAACAACACTATTAATCACAGTACAACAAAACTGTTAGTCACAGTACAAAAACACTGTTAGTCACAGTACAACAACACTATTAATCAAAGTACAACAAACTGTTAGTCACAGTACAACACACTGTTAGTCACAGTATAACAACACTGTTAGTCACAGTATAACAACACTGTTAGTCACAGTACAACACACTGTTAGTCACAGTACAACAACACTGTTAGTCACAGTATAACAACACTGTCTTCTTCTAGACAAAATTTACATTTTCTTATATACAACTCTACGAGTTAACACTAAACTTGACTTCTTGTAGTGTTAATTTGAACCATTTTCTTATATACGTTTTCTTATATACAACACCACGAGTTAACACTAAACTTGACTTCTTGTAGTGTTAATTTGAACCATTTTCTTATATACGTTTTTTTATATACAACACCACGAGTTAACACTAAACTTGACTTCTTGTAGTGTTAATTTGAACCATTTTCTTATATACGTTTGTTTATATACAACACCACGAGTTAACACTAAACTTGACTTCTTGTAGTGTTAATTTGAACCATTTGGCTTCCTAAAGAGTGTTGGCTAATGTTATTCCTACAATTATTTATATAACACACTCACACGTCTATTATAAAGTGTAAGAATAGTTATGGAAACGCACATTAGAATCACAAACAACGTGACCAAAGATCAACTTGTTGTTGTTACAATACATTATTACAGAAAGTACAAAGCAAAAATTAATAAGTCGAACAATATTACGTCTTATTTTTGTACTATCACAAGTTTATCAATGTAGGTTATGAAATATTGTTCCAGTTATCCTCAATTACTCCTCACAATTCAACCAAATTGTTGGTTACCGTTTGACCTTAGTAAGTCCATAAAGGTATATTTACATCAGGGTTTTGTGCAGGTCAAAGCATGACTGATCAATCGGTCTCCTTTTGTTATCCAGGTATCGTTTCACCATATATGATGCATGCTTGGGATCACTGCCTTGCTCGAAGATGAATCGCTGCTTAACAGGTTTCTCAGGGAATAACAAGATGATGTCACAAAGTGAAGTAAGCCTAATTTAAGCCAGAAAGTTTTAGCAGTTAGAGGTATAATAAACATAGTTATCAGCGTTTTGGTCATGAGAGCTGTCATTGTGATTGGCGTTATGGGGTTTCTAAACGTTGATCTTGTGATTAACACTATGGAGGCAACAAGAGTTGTCACGGTGACTGACGTATAGGATTTACAAGGTTGTCATAGTGATTGACGTTATGGACCATATAAGTCAGCTTCGAAGTGAAATCTTCGCAACCAGTAGCAGGACATTATATTGGATAGTGGAGATAACAATCTAGGCTTAAAGAACCGTAAAACCTGAATACTTCTGCGAAAAATGGCGGGAGACGGAATAGACCTAAAAACGAAAAGGTATGTAAAAAAAAAAAAAAAGTACGAATAATTCAAATCAGTTTTGTCAAGAAGAACAGCCAGAGGAACATGTCTAACGAAAGGTTCGGAATGTCCCCCTCCCTACTACCCCTATACGGAAATAAAACATACAAGAAATCAGTGTAGTAAAGAAAGTTTATGTTGGAAACATTACAGTATTTGTAAAAGATCGAGCCCCCCCCCCCTTCCCCCCAGTGGCACAGCGGTATGTCTGTGGACTTGTACTGCTAGAAACCGGGCTTCGATACACGTGGTGGGCAGAGCACAGATAGCCCCTTTGTGTAGCTTTGTGATTAACTATAAACATAAAAGATACGAATATAAACTAGAAAAAGATTAATTACATTGAAGAAGAAGAGTTATTTCAGTTCGGAGGTTTCTGTTTTATACCTAACTGTGGCTATCAGTTGAAAGGTTTTCACTTAGTGTTACCTGACGTGGATGGAAATGATAATTCTAGTTGGTCATGAGTGAAATTTTGACGTTAAAGGATGGTTTAGTTTTGCCGATTTAAATAGCCTTGTACGGTAAAGTAGCGTTTAATTTCGCCGGTTTAACTAGCCTTGTACGGTAAAGTAGCGTTTAGTTTTGCCGATTTAAATAGCCTTGTACGGTAAAGTAGCGTTTAGTTTTGTCGGTTTAACTAGCCTTGTACGGTAAAGTAGCGTTTAGTTTTTTTTTGTCGATTTAACTAGCCTTTGTACGGTAAAGTAGCGTTTAGTTTTT
>NW_013676446.1:7891-14468 GCF_000517525.1 Limulus polyphemus
TTTGTTGTTACGTCACTATTTATTAACATTTTAGTTAATAAGACAATCAACACGTGTCTCAAGAAACTCTAGTGACTAGTTTTGTTGTTACGTCACTATTTATTAACATTATAGTTAATAAGACAATCAACACGTGTCTCAAGAAACTCTAGTGACTAGTTTTGTTGTTACGTCACTATTTATTAACATTATAGTTAATAAGACAATCAACACATGTCTCAAGAAACTCTAGAGACTAGTTTTTTGTTGTTACGTCACTATTTATTAACATTTTAGTTAATAAGACAATCAACACGTGTCTCAAGAAACTCTAGTGACTAGTTTTGTTGTTACGTCACCATTAACTAACATTCCAGTTAATAAGACAATCAACACATGTCTCAAGAAACTCTAGAAACTAGTTTTTTTGTTACGTCACTATTAACTAACATTTCAGTTAATAAGACAATCAACACATGTTACAAGAAACTCTAGAGACTAGTTTTGTTGTTACGTCACCATTAACTAACATTTCAGTTAATAAGACAATCAACACATGTTACAAGAAACTCTAGAGACTAGTTTGTTGTTACGTCACCATTAACTAACATTCCAGTTAAGTAGACAATCAACACATGTTACAAGAAACTCTAATGACTAGTTTTGTTGTTACGTCACTATTAACTAACATTCCAGTAAATAAGACAATCAACACATGTCTCATAAAACTCTAGAGACTAGTTTTGTTGTTACGTCACCATTAACTAACATTCCAGTTAATAAAACAATCAGCACATGTCTCAAGAAACTCTAGTGATTAGTTTTGTTGTTACGTCACTATTTATTAACATTCCAGTTAATAAGACAATCAACACATGTCTCAAGAAACTCTAGAGACTAGTTTTGTTGTTACGTCACCATTAACTAACATTCCAGTAAATAAGACAATCAACACAGAATATGACCGACATCAGAGTAACAATAAACATAATATGACCGACATCAGAGTAACAATAAACATAATATGACCGACATCAGAGTAACAATAAACAGAATATGACCGACATCAGAGTAACAATAAACAGAATATGACCGACACCAGAGTAACAATAAACAGAATACGACCGACATCAGAGTAACAATAAACAGAATATGACCGACATCAGAGTAACAATAAACAGAATATGACCGACAATAAAATGTCGTTTGATACGCCTGATTATTAGTGATATAACACACATACAACCATATATTTATAGTATTTTGGCACTTGGGTATAAAGTTCAAATCATAAATAATATTCATCGTTAAACTGGTACACAATTAAAAACATTTTATTTAGGCCTATCTATGGCCTTCAAAAAGTTGACGACTCTACATGTTGAAACGTCGAAACTTTTTTAAAGGCCATAGATAGGCCTAAATAAAATGTTTTTGATTGTGTACCAGTTTACCGTTGAATATTGTTTATGATTTTAATCATATATTTACCAGAAAATTTTGAAAATCATTTTAAGATATACTAGTTGTAACAAATGTTTTATCCTTATTACACCTGAGATCGTTCGCTGTCAGGAATATTTTATTTACTCCTGCTTATTGTTATATAGATAGAGTTATTTACATAAACAAAGGGTCCTTAAGGGTAACCGAGAACGTTTATTTACTGGAATATATTTAAATACCAGTTGTAGTGTAAAATGTAAACGTTTTTAGTATGATTAAACACAACTATTGGACATAAGTCATGACGTATAATCTTGAACACGTACTTCTCACGTGACTACTGTATAAAAGCACTTTAGTACGTATAATATTCAACTCGTGCTTTTCACGTGACTACTGTACAAACTCATTCTCACTCAGTATCTAAAATCTTTAGCTCGTGCCTCTCACGTGAGTGAGTATACAAAAGCGCTCTCACTCATACTTTTAAACGTTAACTTCTGATCAAATCAAGCTACCTCCACAGATCAGAACTAAACATTAACTCTGTACTGAATATAACTAATTTAATATACCAATTGTATCATAACACAGAAGCTTGCATTCAGTTAGAATATTCTGCCAGTGATAGTATCCCAGTATAGTGATTGTACCGGCCAGTGATAGTCTCCCAGTATAGTTATTGTACCGGCCAGTGATAGTCTCCCAGTATAGTTATTGTACCGGCCAGTGATAGTCTCCCAGTATAGTTATTGTACCTGCCAGAGATAGTCTCCCAGTATAGTGACTGTACCGGCCAGAGATAGTCTCCCAGTATAGTGATTGTACCGGCCAGAGATAGTCTCCCAGTATAGTGATTGTACTGGCCAGTGATAGTCTCCCAGTATAGTGATTGTACAGGCCAAAGATAGTCTCCCAGTATAGTTATTATACCGGCCAGAGATAGTCTCTCAGTATAGTGATTGTACCGGCCAAAGATAGTCTGCAACTATAGTTATTGTACCGGCCAGTGATAATCTCCCAGTATAGTGATTGTACCGGCCAGAGATATTCTCTCAGTATAGTGATTGTACCGGCCAGAGATAGTCTCTCAGTATAGTGATTGTATCTGCCAGAGATAGTCTCCAACTATAGTGATTGTACCGGCCAGAGATAGTCTCTCAGTATAGTGATTGTATCGGCCAAAGATAGTCTCCCAGTATAGTTATTGTATAATGACTGTTTTTCACTTCATTAATTAGGCTTAACGCACATCACCAAGCACACAATACAGGAAAACGGTAATTTGTATTTGGTTATTTTCATTGTCTGGAGCCTGTTTATACAAATTCTTAAACGCCGAGAGTGGCCCAGTGTTTAGAGCTGAGGATTCGTGGTTCACGTCCCGTTACCTCCCATAAAATATAGTAAAAATCGCACTATCACCATCGGTACGTTTTAAAAGTGACAGTAAAAATAGCTTGAAAGTTGGCGGGGGGGAATGTTGACAAGGTGCCTTCTTTCTAGTCTATCAGCTCTAAATTAGGAACGATTTGTTTGTAAGCACAAAGCTGCATAATGGGCTATATGTGCTGAGTCCACCAGGGTTATCGAAACCCAGTGTTTAGAATTATATGCCTTCAGACTTTCCGCTGAGCCACTGGGGAGGAGGAGGAGGGGGGTGTGTGTTAAGGTAGAGCAGATAATTCGTGTGTAACTTTGCGGGAAATCCAACAAACAAAGTCTTCAAATATCGGTACTGGTAATGTTTGAAATATGAACTAATATAATCCAAGTCTGTAGAAGTAATATTTGTCCGTGAACGGTGTATGAAGTAATTAACGTGTCGGTGTACATCAAACGGAATATACATAACAGCAGTTTAGAACAAACAGGATTTTTAAACGAGCATAGCAATTACGGTGTGGTGAACCCGTCAGGATAAATCACAAAGTATCGGCCAGCTACCGCTTGGCACTTAGCGCCCCGCTGTGGTGACGTGAATTATGTTAAACGCATCAAGCAGGAGCTAGTCTGTGATTTCCTTCTGTACCTAGAGAGCTATATGTAAAATTCTTCTTGTCAGAACTCAATCTTCGATTTACTCCGAAAGACCAATTAATATATTTTCGAAAAACAGATGGCGACACCATCTTACATTCCACCATGAATAATTGTTATCTTGTATGCTCCGGTTGTCTTTATGTGTTGAACGTGAAACACTGATTCTTCTGTGTTTCCATTAAAAGTGATTTTCAGGCTATACATTACACAGTAGATAACAATGCTGTTAGTTAAGAGTGCTGCCTTATTAAGTATGAATATTTCAGCAATCTTTGTTTAAAGCTGGCTTTTCCTGGTCGCCTCTTTCCTTGGCATCTCAATTTATGTTGTATGTGTCACGATATCGCCTTGATTGTCTCTTCTTCGGCGTTTCAACTTGTCACAACCTGTAAATCTGGTTATAGATCTTCTGTATGCTGGTTTGTATTTGTGCTGACGAAATATCGGGCTCCGGAGACAAAACCTGTTATATTCTTTAAGTTACAGAGGCCAGGTTCAGAATGACATTATTTATGCTGTTAACTTGTCGCATGCTGAAAACTGATGAGGTACTCATGATAAAGTTGGCGGATGGTGATGTTGAATAGTTGTTTTCCCCCTCTAGTCTATTACTTTAATATCAAGAACGGTTAGCGCAGATAATTTTAGTGTAGCTTGTCGCGAAATTCAAGAAACAAACAAAATATATATCTCCCGGTGGGACAGCGGTAAGTCTACGGATTTACAACGCTAAAATCAGGGGTTCGATTTCTCCTCTATGGACGCAGCAGATAGCCCGATGTGGCTTTGCTGTAACAATTATATTACAGTATATTTACTGTATTACAGTATAAGGAATAACCTTCCAAAAAAATTAACAATCATTTGATAGTGCCTGAAGAAATATAAGCGCCACCTAGGGACAACAACTGGGTACTTTTTGTGTCTTTCAAAATCAAAGCACCCGTGTCGAGTTGTCTGTTGAATGTGAGAGATTTTTGTTTTGAACTATTAATATATTATATACTCTTAAACCTATTATTCAATAGTTGGTTTTTTGCTTTTCCTTAGCAGAAAACAATTAGAAACTAGGGTCATAAAGGGTGGCGACATTAGGGGCATAATTAATCTGGTATGTAAAGCAACTGTAGAAACTAGGGCCATAAAAGGTGGCGACAGTAGGGACATAATTAATCTGGTATGTAAAGCGACTGTAGAAACTAGGGTCATAAAGGGTGGCGACATTAGGGACATAATTAATCTGGTATGTAAAGCGACTGTAGAAACTAGGGTCATAAAAGGTGGCGACATTAGGGACATAATTAATCTGGTATGTAAAGCGACTGTAGAAACTAGGGTCATAAAGGGTGGCGACAGTAGGGACATAATTAATCTGGTATGTAAAGCGACTGTAGAAACTAGGGTTATAAATGGTGGCGACATTAGGGACATAATTAATCTGGTATGTAAAGCAACTGTAAATATTAGGACCATAAAAGTTAGCGACAATAGTTTCATAATTTAGCCCACACTAGAATGTCTAAGTTTAATATTGTTGTTTTTAGCCCACGAAAGAACGCCTGAGTGTCATATTGTTGTTTTTAGCCCACAAAAGAACGCCTGAGTGTCATATTGTTGTTTTTAGCACACAAAAGAACGACTGAGTGTCATATTGTTGTTTTTAGCCCACAAAAGAACGCCTGAGTGTCATGTTGTTGTTTTTAGCACACCAAACAACGCCTGAGTGTCATATTGTTGTTTTTAGCCCACGAAAGAACGCCTGAGTGTCATGTTGTTGTTTTTAGCACACCAAACAACGCCTGAGTGTCATGTTGTTGTTTTTAGCACACCAAACAATGCCTGAGTGTCATATTGTTGTTTTTAGTTCAAATCAGAATGTCTAAAAGCTACTTTCAGAAAGTAGTTTGTTTTTAATCTATGTTACTAACTTTAAGAACAAAACCCTTCTTCTGGAGGCGTTGTTTACAAAAAATAAATTTGTTTGTTGTGTTCCTCTCACCGAACCCCGGCTTCTAGCGTTATAAGCCCTCGGACTTACCACAGAGCCACCTGGAGGCTAGAATAATAATGAAAACACCTAAAAATACTGACAAAATTATATAAAAAAAACATTGTCAACTGTATTAATAAATTCATTTTTGTAACTTTATGGCAGTAAATACCAAAGTACTTGAAACTGCGTAGAGTTTGTATTACGTTTTCCAAATTAATGTTAAAATTCTGAATTTTTCATTTTTCAATAAAACCCACTGTTATGTATGATGAAGACATTTCTGTTCCTCCGTAGACTATGGATCCGTTGACAACTTGAAATTCTCAAACGGGCATACTACATTAATATTGAAATCGTGAGTACACTCGTGCCGCCTGGTGGAGCTCTGGATAATAAACGATCCATTCATTTCTTCAGCGCATGCGTAAATCGACAAAAATATTAATATTCTAAAACAGTTTGAAAAGGAGAATATTAGTTAGAACATTGAAGCATGTTATCCTACAGAACGCCACGTACTTTAAAGGTTATGATGAACTCAAAAACAAAATGTTTAATTTTGAATATAAAGTCGATTAGATTAAGTTTTTTTATGAAACTACGAATTGCTTATATTACAAATTATATTTTTAAAACGTCTGAAACATATTGAGTTTAGAAAAGTAGATATATATATCGACTAATATCAGTTGGAATCTTAATTTTATTTGCAAAAGATAATTCTTCAAATTTATACATGTTTGAAAACAAAAATGACATCCTTGTTATTTACGATAACGAGTTTGCTGTGAGAGAGTGATGAATGTGATGTATACCTTATACCATTCATTGAAAAGATGTCGATAAGACGTTCATATTGAAGCGAACGTCAGCTACTAACAAGATGGAGGAAATGTATGAGAAGTCCAGTGTGATGATACTGTTGTAGGCTATTTTAAGTGTTGTTTTCAGTAGGAGGATTTTTAAAATTATGTAATAATTGTGCGAAGTCTAGAAGTTGAATAAAAGTTTAGGCTTCTGTGGAATATGGAATTTTCGTGAAATAAATTACTGTTGCGTCAGCGAGGTCACGTGACTAGTATCACGCCACCTGTTTCTAGAAATATCCTGTTCCTT
>NW_013676446.1:15340-16144 GCF_000517525.1 Limulus polyphemus
CCTGTTCCTTCAAGAATGCCCTAGCATTTACTAGATATGTGTTAGTCTTGTATATACATATATAAGATGGTCACAACGTGACAGTGTGATGAGTAATTGAATTGCAGTCAGAGAGTGTGTAATTGAACTCGAGCACGTGAGACCTTTGTTATAGCGCGACTGTTGAAATTAAGTGTATCGTAAAGTTATATTCAGAAGGAATAAACCAGTTTTATTTAAGAAAGGACTTGTGTCGCTAAAGTTTCGTCGGAACGAAGTTACGGAAAATTAATTAACGAACGGAGACGTAACAGTACTATATAAAAACGTCAGACTGAGTAAGCTAGAATTAATTAGTAAAAGAGTTAAATAGTGAGAAGTAATGAATCAGTTCGTCAGTGTTCGAGTTAGTAAGGTAGCCAATCGTTGTGTTTGCTATCTATTTATTAGCGAAAAAATTCTATATGCAAGTGACTTGCTTTTATTTTTGAGTTAGGCATACCGTTAGTTTCAGAATTTCTGTTGAAATATTGTTCTTGAAGTGAGGCCTAACAATGAACGTAGCCTGCTGTCTGTATAGAACGTTATTGAATAAATCAATTTATTCGTTATCGTTAGTGGCTTATTAATCCAATAAAACCTGTCCAACAATATAACATGTTACAACAATATAGGAATCTGCCCAACAATAGAACATGTTACAACAATATAGGAATCTGCCTACAGATTCCTATATTGTTGTAACACGTTCTATTGTTGGGCAGATTCCTATATTGTTGTAACACGTTCTATTGTTCCCAACAATAGAACGTGTTAAAACAATAT
>NW_013676446.1:16971-18745 GCF_000517525.1 Limulus polyphemus
TAGAACGTGTTACAACAATATAGGAATCTGCCCAACAATAGAACATGTTACAACAATATAGGAATCTGCCTAACAATAGAACGTGTTACAACAATATAGGAATCTGCCCAACAATAGAACGTGTTACAACAATATAGGAATCTGTCCAACAATAGAACGGGTTACAACAATATGTTGTGGATAAACAGCTATGTAAAATGACCCCCCCCCCCCAAATTGGATTAGTTCCAGGATGACCCGTAAGTAGTCAGAATGATAAATATGATGCACCACATTTAAATAACGTACACGTGATTGGTTGTCAATATGATGAATATATAACTTATTGGCTTTTGTTGGAAAGGCCAACCAGATAAGTACTTAAAGAAACTTTCAGCAAATAATGAAGAGTTGAATACTAGTGTTATAATTAAAACAGCTAGCGTTGTTTAAAGGTTTTTCGTATAATTGTTAAAAGATAAAATAAGTAATGGTCAGTAGAAGTTCTTGCTCGGAAATATAGTCCACAGAAAAATGCTACGCTTTCTCACGATAAAAGAACTAATATTTTATTACGACCCAACAACTATTTGCGTGGAATACTAAAGGTGTTCTCCCTTGAAGAAGATATACCCGGGACGTCTCAGGGGGGCTAACATGGGTCATGATGTTATCTATACCAGCACCCACACCTTTCTGCTCGTATGTCGACAGTCGAAACCTCGTAGCATGCGATCATGTTAAATTCATAGAATCCCAATCAGTGGATTGAAGGAAAGAGACTTATGACCCGAAATGTGTAACAGAGAAGGAAAAGAAAACAAACTTTTCCTGATAACAATCTCAAACTGCACATAGCGATGTGTGTTTCCCCGCTGCGTGCACAAGGCCAAATCGTCAGTAACTCTCAGATATTCTAAGCTTGAACTGTTGGTTTCAGTTTCAATTTTCCTCTCGAGAATAACGAGCTTGAATGAAAACATTTGGGTGATCAGCCAAATTGTTACCTGGTTCTTTAACTGTTTATTGTCAGTAGAACCTTCGGTTCAGCCTTGCTATATAGATAGGGTGGGATGGTTGAAATAAAGATTACGTCATAAACCGACACGTGTGACCGACTATGTGTTTAAAGACATTACCTAGAAGGAAGTAAAAAAAAAGAAACTTAGTAAAAAATAATGATAAACTTTGGGAAAAAAAATTCAAAGTTAGCGCCTGTATTCAAATATCGTGTCTATTGCAAAAAAATAATCATGTTGGTTTCTTTCTCTACTTTAGGCTTTAAAAATCAAACAAAGAAAATATATAATACACTTTAAAAGATGTATTATTCACGTCAGAGCTATAAACTAATATACTGTTTTTATCTACACTACAGCTGTGAACTAATATATTGTTGTTATCTACAATACAGCTATAAACTAATATACTGTTGTTATCTACAATACAACTATAAACTAATATACTGTTGTTATCTACAATACAACTATAAACTAATATACTGTTGTTATCTACACTACAGCTATAAACTAATATACTGTTGTTATCTACAATACAGCCATGAACTAATATACTGTTGTTATCTACAATACAGCTGTAAAGTAATATACTGTTGTTATCTACACTACAGCTATGAACTAATATACTGTTGTTATCTATAATACAGCTATAAACTAATATACTGTTATCTACAATACAGCTGTAAACTAATATACTGTTGTTATCTACAATACAGCTGTAAACTAATATACTGTTGTTATCTACAATACAGCTGTAAACTAATATACTGTTGTTA